>NC_092189.1:6105832-6407082 GCF_043641665.1 Enoplosus armatus
GTATTAGGAATTTAAGGGGCAAAAAATTACAGCACACGTAATCTAACCACTCTACAATATGTTGGGTTTTGTTTAGCTGAAGTGAAGGCAAAAATGGCCCTTACCCCCCCCCCCCCCCCCCCCCCCCCCCCGCCAAAAAAATTTACAGATGCCACCAAACGAAATCTGTGCTCTGTAATTTAGATGTTAGAAAATGTCATCTAGGCACCTCGGGGTTGGCTGGTATCGGTGATGTGTTGTTCTGTCTGTGACAGTGTCTTGTGGGCATGCCTGTGGACAGACTGTGACAGGAAACAGTTTGTGTGCTGGAGTGATGGAAGTGGCGATGTGGAACAATCTGATGAAATGATTTCTGTTTCACCTCCTCCAGCTAGGTCACAGCATCCCTTGCGGACCAAAACCAATCGCAATAACTTTCTGTCTTTTTCTTTTTGTCACTCTCTCTCTCTCTCTCTTTTCCTGTCACGCCCCCCCCCCCCCCCCCCCGCTGTCTTTACCTGCGATGCCATCTCCAGTGTAAGACCTTAGCAGGGATATGCGACCACATCATCTCTCTGTCGTCAGACTCGCTGGTCTCCCAGTCTGCCCATCTGGAGGTGGTCCACCTTACCAGCATCATGCCCAGTGAGGGGCTGGTAAGGACACACCTGAGCACACACATGCGTTCACCAGAGCTGCACTAATCAATATTTTCATATAAACCATGGACCAAATGACAATGTGACAGAATTATCACCTGAATGTGCACTTCCTCTCAGCTCTACAGAGTGTTTTATTGTCATTGAGCTAATGGTTTTGGTTTTCCAGCCTGCAAACTCCTCTCTCAACATGCTTGTACCCAGCAGCAGTAGTCACCTGTTTCAGTGAAAAAAAGAAAAAAGGTCTGATAAAGCAGCAGAACAGGAGAAAGACAAAGTTAGCAACTAGCTTGTGAACATAGTGGATGACTCTAAATGAGTGCTAATGTTGCTCTGTGTCTGCTGGATGTGTAAATAGGCAAATGTTTGTTAACAACTTTATATGGTCAGAATGCAGCTTTAAATCTTTTGGATCAAGTCCAAGTCAAGTCACAAGTCTTCATAAGTAAATTGGCGTTTGAACACTCTCCTTTCAAAGCTGTTAATAGTTAATTTAGTTAGTTAATAGTGTTGTTACATGACTGAAACCAAGTGTCTTTAATGCACAGGACTGATTAAACATTCAAGGTGTGTATATATGCAGCGCCTGCCTTTTGCTGTCTTATTCATTATTTATTGTTACAGGACTTCATCAGGTACAAAACTTGAGACTTGAGTATGTTTTTGCCTGTAAGTCTTGAGTCAAGACTTTCAGGAGGGTAAAAGTTCAAGTACAGTTAAAGATGAATTAATGGGAAAAACATGAACAAATCTGTGAAAAACCAACACAAAGCAGATCGTTGTGAATCATACACTACAGCCTTCAAAGGCAATCCCATTGAAGACCAGTGGGAGATTTTGGACCGACATGTTAGATGTTAGCGCTCTCCATCACCATCATAAAACCACAAAATGAGAGTAGGCTTCCAATAGAGGAGCATTAAAGCTGTTCTGTAGGCTCTCGGTCGACCAACACCTTGCTGAGACACTTCATGTTAGGATAGACATAGTCTCACAGATGTAAACTATACTATACTATAAGTGTTTCCCTGTGTGCTCTGTATTGTTCTGAATCCTCCCTCCCTGCCTGTGTGTGCTTGTGTTTCAGGGGATGTATATCAAATCGACGTATGATGGACTCCACGTTATCACCGGCACCACAGAGAATGTGAGTTTTTTCTTACACTCCCTCACAGCTTGATGCTCCACCAACCACAATTTATGTTCTCAAATTCCACACTGACAATGAATCCACGCCTTAAACTGTGAGTTTGTTTTCGATTGTCCTTTTTCCTCTCCAAATTCTGCCTCTGCAGTCTCCAGCAGACCAGTGTAAGAAGATCCATGCAGGGGATGAGGTGATCCAAGTCAACCACCAGACAGTGGTGAGTTAAAAAGTTTCCAAACACAACAATGCAGTCATAAAGAATCATAGGAAATGTACTTCCCATGTGTTTCCACTGCGAACACATACTGCTAACTTTTGTCCATTCTGTGCTATGTTGAGGAGACGTCAAGGTACATGACGCCTGCTACCACCACCACCACCACCACCACCACCTCCACCACTGCCGCCATGGTGCTTCCTGTCCTGTGCCTGTGCTGCTATGTAGGCTAATTAGACTTGCTGCGGGAGCAGATTATAGGATGATTGTTACAAGACCTTTGTTCGGTCCAGTGTGATTGTCAGCTCACTCTTTCTGGAATTTGTTCCCATTATGGTAAAAAAAAGAAAAGAAAAAACCCTGCAGGAGGCGTCTGGTTTGAAATGTGAACTCATGTTCCACTTTCAGACTTTGTATTTCTGCCTTCAACTCATCATATCAGAGGGGTGCGCAAAATGGACGGCCATTTTAAATGGAACGGTGCCTTGTGAGAGCATGTGATTGAGCGCGCTGTCTATTGCCTGTCAGCTCTGGCACAAACGATTTGTTCCAGCGTTTATTTGAGATTTCTGCAGGGAGAAAAAAAAGAGAAAGGTTTGTGTCTGTGTGTCGACGTCCTCGGTGTGAGTATTTCCTCGTACGTCTCGATAGGTGCTGCTCAGGCGAAAGCGTGCATCATGCAGGCGCCGGGGAGCTGAGCGTTATCTCTCTCCCTCTCTCTCCTTGGGGTGACAGTGCAGATCGCACCCTGCCAGGCTCTCAGCTCCAACCCCTCATTACTCCCACAGCTAGACCCCTCACCACTCTGATCCCTCACTCTGGGGGAGGAGATAAGCAGGGGGAGACAGAGGTGTGTGTGTGATGGGGAAAGGGGGTGAAGCAGTCAGGGGATGCTGGGATGAGGCAGAGGCTGGGAGACAGGGGCGAAGTAGGGAGGGGGAAGTAAAGAGGGACTTAGGGAGAAGAGGAAGAGGATGAAAAGAGAGGCAGGGGAGAAGGACAGCAGAGGGTAGTCTCTCATCAATATAGCTCTTTTTTTCAAACCTAAATCGAGCTGCTGAGGAGAGAAGATGGATACACACTACCAGCAAACTCTGTGTCAACACCACGGCTGATAAGTTTATCTAGAGAGGCTCCATATTTAAAAATTAGATTAGTGTGAGTATTGAATGAACAAATTCCATTACATTATAGAATCATTATGTTGGCCTATCCCACGTATTTAGCAACAGCGCTGCCTTCATGTCTATGCATGAGCTTCTGTTTGAGACCCACTTCAAAACAGGACTCGCAGTTTTTAGCTCAGCTTCTCTTTTGAGGTAAAATGTGGAATTTGCTCAAATAACAAACTGATTGTTTGAAGAGGCAACATAATTATGTGGAGGTAATAGCATCTGGGAAAATAATGAAGACCCCGGGGATTTGAAAAACCTCTCCAGCAGCAGTTTATGCTCTATTATTATTTTTGGTAGGTCTCTCCCTGTTTCCTTCTGCTCTCTCAGTATTTGCATAACAGAACAGTCCTAAACTGGCCTGGTTAGGATAGGCTTTGTGTTTCCTGTTGACATACACTGTGTGCTATCCACCATTGTGGTTGATCTAACAAGGGTTGAGAAGTTTGGCATGATCAAGGTCCAGTTCAGTTCACTTTCAGTTCAGTTCATTCAGGATTTGCCTTTGGCGTGAAAAACTCCTTCAGAGGTAAATTCATTCTCTGTCTAAGGCCGGGCATAGTCCTTTCAACATGAAGCTGCAGCCAGGACAGGGTTAGCTTAACCTAAACAAATAAGATGTAACATGTTAATTAGTGAGCTTGAGAGGTGCTATAGGTGGATTTAACTTACCTATGGAGAGACCTAGGCTACTTGTTTCCTCTTGCTTCTAGTCTCTATGCTAAGCTAACCGCCGCCTGGTTGTAGCTTCATATTAAACGGACAGATATGAGAGTGGTATCGATCTTCTCATCTAACTCTCAGTGAGAAAGCAAATGTGCCAAAATGTCAAACTATTCCTTTAATGAAAGAAACTAAAGAGCTCAATTGGGAAACAAGCAGCCGCTCAAGAACTTTGTGTAACACTGGCAATTGTTTTGTTTTTTTTAAATCAGGAGCTGATCAAAGAACAGTAAATTAGATTAGAACAAATCTGACCAGAGATTCAAAGCCAGCTTTTGGCACTTGAAGGTTTTTGATTCATGGACACATTTCTTTCAGCATGTTCGATTTGATACGTAGCCCTATTTCTGCCACTAAGAAATGAATTACAGTTGAACAGTTTGAACAGATAAATCACAAATGAAAGATCACACTCCTGGTGAGTCCTAGTGTGCCCTCGTATATATACCCCCTTTTGTTTAAGTGGGCAGAACAGGACAAAACATACAGTAGTAACTTACTTCCATGGTGGATCTTGCTGCTGGTGAACGCTGGCTGAACCCACAGATCTGAACTGGGCCAAAGAGAACAGGAAACGGGCCGCTGAAGGCTGACACAGGCTGGTCATCATTATGTTAGGAAGAAGGTCAGAGCAGTTCTGCCTGTGTGTGTGTGTGTGTGTGTGTGTGTGTTATGTGTGAGCGCAGTGGCCTCCGTGGACACTTCCAGTAGCTGAGACCAGTGTAGCCAATCAATGGCCTGACGAGTGCTGCGAGCTCTGGGGGCCGGCTCGCCGGAACCACCAGGAAACACTGCAGTCAGCACTCCTTTCTTACTCTCTCTTCCTCAGAACGTAACCGTACTGACTAAGCCACTCTTTGTTTTAATATGACAATGTTTTTAGAGCGGTGATGCTGGGACAGTGTGGTGCATAGTGGTTGTGTCCTCTTGATGTATTGGTAGCCACAAAGCGTAATCACTGGTTTGGTGAAGATACAACAGAAGCAGCGTGTCATGGCGGTGGAAGAGTTTTTATGTAGCAGTTGGGTGTGTCTGTTGTAGTATCAGTAGCCTGGATATCACATGAACCACAGTGAAACTAGAAAGCTCTCCGAGAATGTATACTTTACTTCCCATACTGCACAAACCTCTACACTTATTAGGTTAGTAATGTTTCAGATTTTTAAAATCTGCCTGTGGATCCAGATCTACATCGAAATACACAGTGATATTTATGATATAGAGGGTCCACTACAAAATGAACTTTATGTTACATTCAACATGGGGAGTCTGTAATAGTCTAATTGTATTGTATTTTTGTGTATATACATTTTTTCTCTTTGGTTGCAGATGGTTTTACTGTTTACTGTGTTTAGTTGAATTGGGAAAAATGAATAAATATACACATAGTGACTGACAATTACGGCAATTACGGAGCCGCCATAATTTAATGACATTACCTAAATCACGTCTGGTAATATTAGAGCTTTAAAAGGCACAAATTGTGCAAAACTTTAAAGTGAGTCGGTCTCAACTAGGTTATAGCTGTTTAAAAGTATCACGTTGCTGTAGTTTCACCAAATTTTTCAGGCTTATGCTTGAATTGTACTGTGTTAGAGTGTGACTCAATACACCAAATCTGGTGAAGATAGCCTATAGTGAGTTTAGGAATCAGAGCTTGTGGTGTTACGTCGCATCAGGACCTGTGTGTGGTGGTTTGCAGCAACAGTTTTTAAAGCGTGATATTTGTGCGTGGTGGTTTTCCTCGCCAGATTTGGTTGCTCCCGGTGCATCGTGTACAGAACGTGTGTGTGTGTGTGTGTGTGTGTAGTGGTTTGTTTTGCGATAGCCCCGGTGTGTGTGTGCTCCTCAGGTTGGCTGGCAGCTGAAGAACCTGGTCAACGCTCTGAGAGAAGACCCGTGCGGCGTCATCCTCACACTGAAGAAAAGGCCCCAGAACACCCTGAGCTCCACGCCGGCTCTGCTCAGGAACGTCCGCTGGAAACCGCTGGGCCTGCAGGTAACCACCGGCAACGCATGGACGCCTGAACTGCAGTATTATAACAAGCTGTTCGCCACAGCCTGACCTGAAAAGTGCTGACTCAGCGACATGCAGCTCTCCAACCGCTCTTGTACATGTACATCTGCACACTTCTTGTACTTACAGCTAAGGATTTGAGGTGGGATGATTTAGCACTGCGTACAGTGAGCTATGTTGTACCTCTGGCTTTATATTTGACTCACTCTCAGCTCTTGTGTTTTTTTTTTACTGCCCACACTCTGCATTCTCCTACTGGCATTTTAAACAAATATTTTCAACGGGAACATGTTCACTGTTTGACCTTGCATCGATCCTCCTGTTGAGCGTTTTCAACAAATCTCTGAATCTTTTAGAGCCTGCCGTACTGCTGACACAGTTCAAAGCCATTCACAAATGAAGAGAAAATGTGCATACCAAAAGCACATTTGTCTAGATAGAGATAGCTCAAAATTGAGATGGTGAAGGGGGAAAAATAGGTTGTGTGAATGATCTAAATGGTGTAAAATGGCCTGAAGTTTGCGCTTCCACTCACACTCACATTCACCTTTGCAGAGACTTCGGCTCTGATTCATTCAGCCTTTGCCCCAAAGGACATCTCATCTTTCCAAAAGAGAGTAAATGTACAGTATATCTAAAAAGGTGGAATGCTTGTTTGAAGGCTTACAGCTCAGAGCGGGTCTACACATTTCACTTAAGGGCAAGTACTTTGTAAATCCGTCACTCACTCAGAGCCAAGAGAAATCACTCGGATTTTGGTGCACGGAAAGAACAAGTTGTGCCGAGAAGGACACACTGTAGGGGTGAGGCGAGGGCTAGTGTGATGCTGTCTGGGTGCTTTGTGAAGCGGCGACTGTCTTGTTTCTACACGTCTGTGAGCATATAAATGCAGTATATAGCAGCATACATGTGAATGTATGTTCACATGAGAGTGTTTTTTGGATCTGGTTTCTATTATGGCCTGGAGACCATTAAAACCCTGTAATAACCACAGAGCCTACTGCAACTTCATCACCCACTCTGCCTGTAACAAGGTTGCTGCCTTGTTAGATCAGCGCTCTAAGTTGTTACCATGAGCTTATTGTTATATTTGCTGCATACAACAGCAGAGGATTGTGGGAATTCTACCCTGATGGGCTGCTAAGACACAAACGCGCCGTGAGCGCCCAGATCAGAGCGCAGAGATATCTGTGGGAGAAGGGAAGAAAGGAGTGTTTTAGATTTGTTCTCTCTCAGAAAGACTGGAGCTCTTAATTATTCATAAGCAACTACAGGCGGCTCCACTGGCTCTGAAACAAGAGCCGCTACTCAGCAAATACTGGAGATAATGCACTGAATCCAAAATATCCTGCTAAACAGCCTTTGTGTGTGTGTGTGTGTGTGTGTGTGTGTGTGCTGGGGCGGGTGGGTGTGCACACATTTCTAAGCATGGCCGTATGCATGCTTGTCCATCTGTGTGTTTCTGTGCACACATGAAGAGAGATGTTTTCCGTTATCAGTCGTCTTGTTCTGTTGAGAGCTGAAGGAAGTGGGTCGCTGCACTCTGTAAGCGAGGTTTTGGACACATACTGTACGTACACACATACAAACACATGCGCACTTATACCTCTAAGCCCGGTTTTGGAGGAGATGAATTGTGCGGCTGTGAAGTTTAGCCCAAATGTGGCAAACGTTCAGATGGATTATCGCTGAATCCACAAAGGAAACAATTTATCTCTCAAATTATCATGTGATTCTGGCCCCAAATCCCTCCATGGCAACCGCTTTTACTCCACGAAATAACGCCACATATCTTTTCCCTTTCTCTCTCTCTTTCTCGTGTGTGTTTTTGCATGTGTGTCTGTTTGGTCTGCGGTAGGATGGAGTAAAAGCAATTCAATGATCCGCTGCAATTACAACGATGCTGCATATTGCATGTGCGCTCGTCTGCTCCGCTGCCGCAAAAACGCGCATGCAGGGAGTCATTTCATGCGCGACTGGAGGCCACATCAGCATCCACGTCGAAGGTCACACGTGTGCCACACATCGTCCATGACCCCGCTTTCATAAATCTGTTATATATTTAGATGCATAAATAATTACTCTTTGAGAATGCATGCTATTTTAGGCAACAAGTATTGGCCGGTTATGTATTATTGATGGGCCAGCTGAATGGGTGAGGGGTCTTAGAGACTTAAAATCTCTGCCATCCTTTCAAAGATAAGTGTTTTATATAAAATCTTGATCATGATAAACAGTGTAATGTAATAATAACTGTTATTAAACAATCAGTTAAAAAAACAATCTAACCTGAAGGTCCCTTTAGTAGACAGATTGTATCCCATGATCTTCATTAGCAGATGGAGTTTGAGGCTCAACATGGATGAGAAGTCCTTAAAGTGCTCAGAAACAAACAGAAAATGTAAAAACTACATTTCCATGAAAACTGATCAAACTCCATCTGCTGATAAAGATCAAGTGAGTGCCCGAAAGCTGGAGGAACACCTACTAGATGGAGCTTAAGGTGAGATTGTTTTGTAAATTGCTGTTTCCAAAGTTGACAATGAAGCTCAGCAAGAATAATAATAAAACAAGCTGAAGGTTCGACAGTTTGGTTTGGCAACATTGTTTTTATATTAATTTAAATGTCCAGGATTACAATTTTAGAACGATTTACAGCCACAGCAACTACACAGGCAAGAAGTCTGAACTGAACGCGTGAGAACTGCGAGGACAGGAAGGGAGAGTGAGACAGCGTATGGTCGCGGGCGAGCGATGTGACCCATGACCAGCTTATCATAGTTTCTAACAATGCAGGGCAGTGAGGATACAGCCATTTCATATATATAGATATATATAACGATGAGCGTCTAAGTTTTGAGTTTTTGAGCCCCTTAAATAGTCAAAAAATGAAGTGAAGCATATTAGAGTATGCGTGTGTGTTAGTGAGTTTGCATGGTGCGGTGGTGGGATGGGGTATGTTGGTGTGGGGAGGGTTTGAGCAGTAGATTTTTAGGTAGTTTGGAGTGCACGCAGCAGGGGTCAAATGGTTTAAGTGATGTTTTAACAGACTGGAATTTCGCCTGCTGTGGAGGTCACATCTCTCCCCACTTCTACCCCCCCTACCCCCCCCCCCCTCCTTTTCCATGCAGGCAGCAGTGGGCTGTAATCACTAAATTACTGTTTTCGCTCTCAGCTCCAGTCACCACACTGCACAGCTCCCCCTCCTCGCTCTCCCTCTCCTGCACTCTTTCTCTCTCTCTTTGTCCTATTTCCTTTGCTCTCACGTCCCTCTCTTTCCACCCCGTCTTCATTATTTATTGTGAAGCCGTCTTACTGTAAGCTGCCTTCATGAGAGGAAGACACTGTGAGAGAGAGAAAGAGATGAAGATAGAGACAGGGCCTGGGGATGGAGGTAGTGAGGGTGGTGGTGGTGGTGGTGGAGGGGAGGGAGGATGGAAAGTTTGGAATATGAAATGAATTCGCCTAATGCACTGCTGAAGAAATGATGAAACACTGGGCTTGCTTAATGAGAGCGCTGCCCGCTTCGCCGTCGCTCAGGCTCTTGTCTGTTTATCTATTCTGTCCACACTCGCCTCTCCTCTCTAGAATGGAGCGTCCTCCTCAGACATACAGTAAAACATCCCCATTTTTCAAAATCTGGAAACCTCTTCCTCGTGGGAGAAATTGTCGGCACGAGCTACGCATTTGTCACCCCAGCTGCTCCGGCTAAGAACAAATATAATTCACTTGAAATTTGGACTGAGTTTCCATGACATCAGAAGCGAGGCATCCTGTCCTCGCGGAGGACCTAATGACAAATGAATCTCCGCGTCCTTGAGTCAAGCAGAGGTAGGAGGCCACGCTAGCTTTCCTCCGTCCTCTCCTTCTCTTGTAGCATGGGAGAGGGGGTGAGGAAGGAGGAAGAGCAAGGAGAGGAGAGGAGAGGAGAGGAGGGGTTGTCATGGGAACAGACATGGAGAGCCTCTGAGTGAAGAGGCTTGAGACAAAATGACAGAATAGTGAAGCGATTGAACGTGGGAGAGGCTGCACAGTCAGACAGACATTAAAAAAAAAGGACAACATACTCAACATGGCAGCTTTGTGGAAATAACTCTCTTGGTTGTGATTCAGTGTTAAAACGAGAGCCGGCTGCAGTACAAGGAAGATATCACAAACAAAAGGCTCCCTTCCTTGTAGCTCCGTAAACTGTGTGCTTGTTTGTTTCTCTGTGAGGCAGGAAACGATCTAATGCTCAGCTTCTGCAGGTTATGCTCCGAGGTCCCCTCGCCGTCCTCCACTTATAATTCAATGAAAAGGTGCTAAAGTCTTTCTCTCCTCTTTCTCTCCTTCAGCCGATCCCCACCAGCCCCACCAGCACCTCCCCTACACCAGGGGGAACTTTGGGCATGTCCAAAATGGACGCCCCCAGCATGCAGGACGTCTACATCCTCTCTCCTGTCTCTGGACTCTACAGCACCAGGTCAGACGCTTGCACACACAGATGTTTGATGATGGTGATTACGTTGATTATTGTGATCCCGCTGATGACAGTGATGATGGTGTCGATGACAGTGCTGATGGCAGCTCTGCTCCCCCCAGGGAGGAGCTGGGTATGATGTCATGTGACGACATCAGCCGCTACAGCGTGAGCTCCCAGTCCGGCTCCAAAGGCTCAGAGGCTGTCAGCTACTACCTGGACCAGGACAGCGGTCAGTTCTTCTCCCTGCTAGAGGGAGACGGACCCCCAGGGCCTGACTATGACAGGGGCCGCAATACGGGGGTTCGCCGGCGGGACAAGACCCCTACCCATGGTAAGACGGGGAGCGCTGTTCAACAGTGTGAATGGGGAAGTCGTGGCTCTGGCCTTGTGTTTGTTTTGTAGAACAGCATGTTCTCTCCACTGGTTTTATCACCTTTTTTCTCACAACTCCTCCTTATGTGTTCATCACTCACGTCATGGCTCTGCTTCTTTGTGTCCTTACCTCGCATACACACCCCTCAAGAACACTGATCACAAGCCAAAGGGTCAGTCTAAAAACACTGTCTCCAGCTCCCTGCTCCCTGTCTGCCCCACCACCTGTGTCACCCCTTGTCCAAGACAACTTCCTAGACATCCTGTGCCTTCTTAGGAGACTCTCAAGGGGCCTATGATGTGCAAGATGAGGGCCATGTGACAAATGGAAGCATCAGAAGACTATTTTATGGTTGCCTTGCTAGCTTCAGGCTACTTGTACTGTAAAGCTACTGTACTGTAAGAAGGTAATCATTGGTGTAGCACCCAACACAACTGGACAAAATGTCAAAAACATCCCCTATATTTAATCAGATTCTCTAATCGGTGTTTTCGTGTCGTGACAATGTATTATGAAAAGGGGCTGCTCGCCGTGACCAACTTCACAGAGAATTATCATACGGCCCTGGCTCTGTTGCTTGCTTGTTAGCCTCTTTTAGCTCATTGTTTTGGCAAATTCTGCTCTTATTAACACTTCTTTCAGCTGCAGCAGGCAGCTGTCTTCAACAAACAAAATGCTCTGATAAACTGGCTGTACGCTATCTCCCTAGCAACAAACAGCAGAAAGACAAAGTTATGACCAGCTTGTAAATCATTGTGTAGCATTCAGCTGCTGAGGAACCAGCTATTTCCTTCAGGAGCTGGTGGAGACCAAACCAGAGCTAAAAAGAAGGTGAATATTAGACTTACATTTGCTTGGTGGCCACTAACATGACTTGGCTAATGTTGCTCTGTGTCTGCTGGATGTGTAAATAGAAACAGTTGTTTGTTAACTCGTTCCACCATGACAACTTTAAAATGTGACAATAGATTCTGATTCTGCTTCCGTACTGGCCAAATAAACCAATCAATGTAGCTTCAAGGATACTTTTGATACAAGTTACTTTCTCATTTCTGTATTACAGTTTTACTACCACAGCTTTCGTCTTTAATATGTGGATGCGTGGTCCAGCAAAAGACCACTACCACCAACTCTGATCAGATTTCAGAATGCCTCAAAGCAGTAACAGAAAGCAGTAATCTCAATCAATAATCGTTTCATACTAAAATGTAACCACTTGAACATTTTTAATAAAAACCTCTACTGTGAATAGAAAACTAACTCGCCTAACTAATTATAGGCCATGTGACCTTTGCCTTGCACGTCATAGCAGTCCCCTCTCACCTGCACACACTTTGTCTCACCTGTCCACCCCTCCAGCTGTCTCCCACGCTGTCTCTCAGTCACCACCTTCCCGTGACACCCCCACACCCCTACCCCCTCTAGGCGACTCTCTGATTACTGATTGGTCGTTCCAGGTGACCTCAGGCCTGTTTCCATGCCTCCCGAATATAACTGGATGGCCGAGGCCAAGGAACCCAGCATGGGCAAGAGAGGGAGCCGAGGTACACACACACACAAACACACACACACACACACACACACACCCACAGCCCCTCACACACTTGACACAAACGGGCCGGGCCGGTGCCGTGCTTCGCTCCATACTCGGCTCAACGCATTTCAGCTCATCCTCTGGTTATCCATGGTGGTGTGGTTGTGTGAGGATACATATCTGCCAGGTATGTATCCGACAGAGTGACAAACAAACATAAATGCAAGAAAATTGCATTTATACAGCTGCTCTGGAAATGAGGCTATTTTTACGTGACCAATTCTAACCAGCTTCGCCTTTTTTTTTGCGGCGAGGCTTGATCTGTATTCGACCGAGGTTCCTCCACTCTACCTTCAGAAAGCCCATGAATAACATTAAAGCACAATACTACTGTCGGGGCTCTGCCTGTCTCCCTCTCTTCCTCTCAGTCACTTTTTAGTTTTTCACATTTAAGTGTATGGATAATAAACAAATTAGGTGAGAAGCTTTTTCTATCTGGAGCTAAAGCGGAAGAAAACTTTGTGTGACTGACAAGATTTAGCAGTCGTGCCCTCCAAATCAGCATAATCATTGCCAACAGATTAGCTGTATGTCCCCGGCTGTGGATCCCTATCAGATACTACAGCTCCGAGGCACTTTCATCCCTTTCTGTTGGGTTTTTATCTGTAAGGGTCTATTCACCCTCATCTGTTCTACTCTGGGGTTCTCCCTCGACTCTGTGACGCTATCTCCCCCCCTCTGTGGTTCTCCTCCCTCTGTCATCCTTTCTGTTGAGCCTGTCCATCGTCTAACTGCTCCATCCCTCTTTACCCCCCCTCTTCCTCATCCCAACAGATTCAGACAACTCCCTGCTGCGTTACCTTAGCGACGACAAGATCCTGGTGATCGAAGAGGAGCCCGAGGGTCCGGGCAGAGAGAGTCGGCGGGATTCCACCAGACGGTCCCGGCGCAAGAGCCGCAATCCCAGCAGCCCTAGCTTTCCCATTAGCCCCTCCATGCTGTCCTCCACCCTGCGCCTAGATCAGCCACCTGATGCTTTGCCTGTATGTACACAGTCTCTGTAAGCTTTTCACATGTCAGTGAATTTTATCTCATATCTGTTTTCAGCTGGTTGCTATTATGTATATATTAATTTGCTCCTGTCTGTTTTCTGGGTCGTATGTAGTTATTGGAAGTATGTATAAGTCAAATGTTTTGCAGTGCTGCTTGTTATCAACCACTTATCAAGTCACCATTATGTTACTGTAGATATAATTTATTATCTTCAATTTACTTTCCATTTGTGTCTAGTATTGTCTGGTTAAGTCTGTGAGGAGTGTGGGTGGTGGTGGTGTACTGTACATTTACTTTGTGTACACATGGATAGAGAAATGTCTTTGCATGTCATGTTAAAGGCTAAGACTGCCTATATTCTGTTTTTTTCTTAATGTCAACAAATCCCTTTATGTATTCCCCTGTGCCTTAGAGCTCAATTGTTGTCCAAACACTATTAGAAACACATGAATGAGACACACTGTTGCACTGGGTGACATGTTCCTTCATAATCATCAACATGGTGTAACTGTAGTTTATTTTGAGTTGATCCTACATACACCGTCCTGCTGTAAATACCCAGTAGTGCACCAAACGTGTATTAATCCACACCTGAAAATAGTCCCCTTTTACATCAGTCATTTGACTTGTCATAGTATTAAAAGGTGTTACTAATAACATTAACAATGACTCTGGTCTATTCAAGTGTCCCAGTAAGTCATGACAGCGTGACAGTGAGCCAGCATGCACAGTACCAGGACCTTGAACCTGAAGCAGCTGAATGGAATTCAGCCATCATTCATTCTATTATTCACACCTGTGCTGTACCTACTGAGACATGTCAATATGTCTGCTGTGAAAAAGGCCTTTTAATGGCACTAAAAATCACCTTCTGGACTTTAATCCTGACTCACTCAAGCAACTTCCTTCATCTTACAGTTTATGTCCGTGTCCTCTCAGAGGGGAACTGTTTGTGGCTGCTGGATAGGTCATGGTGTTCACAGATTCACACACACTGTGCGTGTGTGTGTGTGTGTGTGTGTGTGTGTGTGTCAGGTAGAGGAGACAAAGGAGAGTGAGGATGATCAGTGTCATTGCACGGCTGCCAGCTTCACGGATTATGACAATGACAGTGACACTCTCAGACACACCCCTCTGTAACTTTCTCTCACGCACACACCTGTAGACACACACACACACACACACACACACACGCACACACACACACATACACAGGCATACACAAACAAACCAAACACACACTAGCACAGGAGTGCATTTGTATGCAGGGTAGACGTCTCACGACTCATCCTAACTCAGCCTAATATCCCCATCTCCTCAGACACGCCTGAGTCTGAATAGGAGTTTATTCTTGACAAACACACACACACACACACACTTGCACACGCACACATAAATACAAACACGTATCCCTGTGAGCAGGTGTATGACTCAGCATCAGCCAGACCAATTACAAGCACGACTGACAGACTGTGCTTAAAACACAACACACGCTAACGCACACACATACACACACACAGCGTGCTAACAGCTTAGCTAACACCAGCCCTCTCTAACCCTCTCAGCTGTGTGTTTCTCATGGTGGTGACTCACATCTACATGAAGTATACTATCCTGCACTAACAAGCATACGCTAACCTTAATGTCCTGCGCGTTTTCTCTCTTGTATGATTCTTTTCTATCAACACAATACACTTATTGATGGACAGTTTGTAGTGACGTTTCATGTTTTTGTCATGTATTTTACTACAGAGCCTGACGACGGTAAAGTTACCCTTAAATCATCCATAGCAGCACAAGTACATTCCATCACTTGTGTTGCATCATGGTAAATGAATGGATGGATTATGAGATGATGGGCCCCTGTGACCCTCCCCTGGGTCCACGGTTGGGGCAGAGATTAGCAAAACAAAGTATTGTGATAAAACCCAAATGTAAATGTTTGAAAATTCAGTAAAATGCATTTAACTGGGAGGATTATAGTGGCGGTTCATTTCAGCTCCACACCTTCGAACAATTCTTGTACCAGCACACCTGATTCAATTACAGTCACCAGGAAATCGAGCGTGTAATCAGCCGAAAATCTGTTCTGATCTGCTGGTGATGGAATCAGCTGGAGCCCTGAGGACAGTCAGGCTACTTTGAATGCATTCAAAAAATAAAATAGTAGTAGAACTGGTACCTGTAACCGTACTTTGTCTTGTTTTTTCAACAGATTTTATTTTTAATTAAATATGTGATGTGATGTGTTTAAACAGATCAAATGATCACTCAACCAAAAACCACTAAAGCTATGTGCCCCTCTGTTGAAAAGGCTAGTGTTATTTTTCTGTGATCTTCATGTTACACAGTCTAGTAACATACCAACAAACTGTACTTTTTATTTACCCAATTTGTCACATAAAGCAAATTGCTCTTTAAAAAGATATTATTCTCATCATTAGTAGTAGCTGTAGAAATAGTACATCAGATGTATTGTGTGGCAGAAGAATAACAAAGAGATATTACCCCTTATGTAAAATTGAATTAAAAAAACCAATTTAAAGTATTTTTAAATGTCCAGTGTTACAGCTTACACAATTGATGGATTGATTTATATGGTATATTACTGTAAAGAGGGTCACCAGCACTTCACTCATTGGGCCAACTAGTACAATGGTGTGTTTAAAAAAAGTTTACATTGCTCACCCCTTATAAAGTGCATGTCAGTTAGGTTTTCAATACATGTGAGGAATAGAAATACAAAAGAAACCACAGACACGGATCAAAACATGATATGGCAATTACCAACAAAGGTGTACAGAAGAGGTGTGTATGTACAGTATGTGCAACCCTGTAGGTATGGAGGGTTTTTAGACGCTCTTTAATGATGTCTTTTTTTCTTCTGTCTCCCAGCGAGGTGCGGACACACTGCGAGCAGACACAACGGACAGGTGAGTTTGTGTTTGTGGTTGATTGTGGTTTGACCACATGCCTGCGATTGATGGAAGCAGTCGTAAAAGTCGTTTGTGGTCACATTCAATCCTGTCTGCCCTCCTGCAGGTACTCCGGCTCAGGAAGCTCAGGAGCGGCCTCCATGAGGAAGGTAGGAGTGCTATGGGGCATACCAGTTCTGATAGCTGATTCACCTGATTTTTGAATAATAGTCATTCCAGTACATTTCAAATCTGACTCAAACCCCATTTCAATGAAGCAACAGAGGCATCAGCTACATCAACAATCTCCTACCCACCACATCCGCTGTTACGTGGAGATCGATTGTTTCCAAATAACAGCAAAACAAACCACCAGACAAGAATAGCAGAGATACCTGAGAGTAAATCCATTCACGGCTGTAATGATTAAATAAAAGATAAGAGTCGGATGAGGTAAATTGCTTTCCATATTTAGGTTACTGTGACACAGGAAGCTGTCTTAGTCAGTAGCCCTAGCCTCTCCTCCACAGCACTATGAGTTGTCTCATACAGTGAGTCAGCTCAGATGACTAGAAACACATATTTATTCGGCTTTGTTACCTAGATAAATAGCCAGCAGGTGTGTTCGGCTTTTTCTTTTAATGTTGATACCTATAGCCACTACGCCTGCTCACATTAGCTTCTTGGAGATGCATCAGCTGGTGTTCAATTCAGCTGCGTCTGCCGACATAATCCAAGCACAAAATCAGATGTTAAAGTGAGACCGTGTAACTCTGAAAGAAGAAATTAAATACTACCCTTGCAAATGAACATGTAAATTCTTTAGCAATAAAATGCACCATTGTTTCAAGACACTGAGTGGTTTTGCTGATACAGCCTCATCTAGTTGGTCTGGTATGACCAGTAACTTATGGTGGCTAATCTTAGCTAATGTCAGCTAACTTTAGATAGCTATTGCTGTAGAACAGACATCACTGCTTTACTGACTTCAGGACTCTTTCACGACATTTTAGATACTACACAGTGGCTGTTAAGCACAAGTCATACCACGAGCATGGCTAAATACAACAGAGAAATTACAATCAACATAGAATTAGACCGCAGTTCATCACCAATGTCTAGTAATACAGTGTGAGGAACATTAAAAAAAACTTCTTGAAAACCTTTTTGATGCATTTCAGTGTTTTCAATTTACTAAAATGTAGCAGCTGAGGTGATGTAGTTCACGATAGCCTGACATCACTGTGGTTTTAGTCTCTGTGGCAGACAGCTTTCAGTTCTCCATCACAGGTTGTAGGTCACCTCCTGGCTGTAGCAGTTTTAGCACTGCGATCCCTCTGTGCCTGTAATCCCCTCTGCTGCGTGCCTGATAAAATAAAAATAAGCTATACATGAAGAGTGAACCGGCTGCAGCCTCTCTACGTGGATCGACACCAACCCAGAAAGTTTGCCTGAATGTGTTTTTTAGTTCTTTTTTTTTTCTCGAGCTAACATGTTTTTTCTTTCTCCCCTCCAGTCTTTCCATTACACCTCTCTAAGAACGAAAACCAAAAAGCGAAGTAAAGGTAGACACAATTTTCCTCTTATGTATGATTTATCAGTATATGTATGTCTGCATTGGTAGCTCCAGAAAGAGCAAACCCCCCCAAAAATGTGGCTTAATCAAATGTCTTAACTCCAAACTAAGCCTGACTTTATGTGCTGTGACTGACATGTGCACTGTGGTGTGTGACTGTGAGAGGTTTACAGGGCTTGAACATATCAGAAGGAGTGTTGAGACAGGCTTAATGATCTAACATATTGCTTATGTATGTGAAAAGTCCAGATGTTCAGTAATTGTAATGCACACTCAGGTGCAATAACACTGCACTTGCAAAATAGAAAATCTACATTTACACCTGCCACACCTGATTTATTGTTTACCTTTTTTTGGATGCAGTGATTTATCACTGTCACTGACTATTCTCTAGCTTTACAGATGTTTAAACAATTCTTTAGTTTGGGGGGATTCAATAGTTCACATTGCTTGCTGATTTGCTGTGAGCTGCTGCAGTCTTAGAAAGAGTCCAGACTCAGTCTGTTAGTGCCAGACTGGATCCACTAAATACATGACTACACTTCTACTTTACATACTATTCTTTTTCTTAATTCAATTTCAGATGCTATAAAAAATCATCTCAGCGTTAACTCTTCCTTCCTCTCTCTGCAGGTTCCCTCACTAGTGCCAGTCGAAGGAGAATTTCCTGTAAGGACCTGGGCCATGGTGACTGCGAGGGCTGGCTGTGGAAGAAGAAGGATGCTAAAGGCTACTTCACCCAGAAATGGAGGAAGTACTGGTTTATCCTCAAAGAGTCCTGCCTCTACTGGTACACCAACCAAAATGTAAGCAATCACGTTCAACCGGTTCAGTATGTCCTGAATCTCATTGTCAGAGTCAAACTCTCTTTTTTATCCCTGCTTCGTCAATCAGTTTTTTAACAACTTTATTGGCAAAACAAATGTACAACAGTCAGATATCACAGCTTCACCAAAAAAATAGGGGAATTAAAGAGGCACTCCGCCGGTTTTACACATAAAGGTCAGTCTACTCGTCATAGAGAGTATTAATGTGTGTAAAAACAGCTGTTTAACTATAAATATTTGACAGTAAATTTACTTTAAAGTGGGGACATTGACTTTGAAAAATCTCTTATAAAAATGCACTAGAGTTGCATTATGGAAATTGGACAAGTTTTTGGAACTTGACTCATGGGAGGGACTGAAAATCTGAATATTTTAGCATTCTTTTTTTCCCTCCAAACTTTTATAAAAGTGTAATACTAAATTGTATACCTCTTTTAAAAAGAAATTCATTTTACGAATATTAACATAACATAAAAATGCAGTGTCCCCAGTTAGATTCCAGCTGACAATTGAAAGACATTATTGAAAGAATTTAAGAAAATAATGCAACAATTAGCAGTTAATTAGCATGTTGTAATGAGATCATTTGTTTGGAGAATATTTATTTATTTATTCAACTTGTCTTACGTCTTGTTTTGTCACACCAACAATCCAAAAGCCAATAGAACCAAATAGAACGCATGAAAAAGCAGCTAATTCTCACATTTGTGAAGCTGGAACCATCAAATGTTTGACATCTTTGCTTGAAAGTTGACTTAAAACAATGAATCGACAATCTAAATAGTTGCCAGCATTTTGACCTCATACAAACAAAAACTGTAGGACTTTAAGATGCCGTTTAGATGTTTGAATCATTGGATGATTGGAATATTTGCAATACTATAAAAAGAATAAAAAGAAAACTTACCCAGACCTGAAAATGAACTGTAAATATGACAGTTGGTTGATATAACTCAGTTTTTGAGCTAAGATAGTCATATCTCATCTATCTTCTTCATGTCAGGTGGTGAAAGGAGGTTGTCCTGTACTGTAAACAACATATGTTGTTTTCATATGCTTGGCTCGAGTACTACTCTCCCAAATAGAATCGGTATATCAGTATGTATGACATTTTGTTCTCTGTGTTGATGATGTACCACCACTCTCCATCTGTCTGTGCCTGCAGGATGAGAAGGCTGAGGGCTTCATCAGCCTCCCAGAGTTCAGAATAGACCGAGCCATAGAGTGCAGACGGAAATTGTGAGTGTCCCTCACATGTCGCCGAAATTGCTAATCAAGCCCATTTGTTCTCACCCACACACACAACATGAGCGCACACAAAAACCCACGGCGCACACGCTAAAACACTAATCAGTCTTCTTCTCCCTGACTGACTGCAGTGCCTTCAAAGCCTGTCATCCCAAAATCAAGAGCTTCTTCTTTGCCACAGATTGTCTTGAGGAAATGAACAGGTGAGTGAGTGGGTGTCTCTCTCAGACCTATGTGTGTGTCTTAATGTGGACAATAGTCGGATGCTGGGGACGTCACATGCTCTTTCATGAATATTTTAACTGAGTAAACCAAGTTTACACTAGGCAACAGCCCACACAACACTGTGCATGAATAAGGCATGAACCCGGCCCTCTGTTGTTAAATGTAGAACTGTGCATGCGTGTGTGTGTGTAAAATGTATGTGTGTGTCACGTGTGTGCTTGTGTGAGAGGCAGATCATGGTGATATTTGCGGGAGCGCTATCTGATGAGTTCTAATTATTCACACCTCTCCTCAATGACATGGGGAGATAATTGGGGGAGAGTAATTAACCAGCTATATTTGACTTCCATACTGCGTTTGGCGGTTCACGTGTGAAAGCGCTGTTGCAAACATTTTCATGTGCATTTGTATATGTGTGTGTGTGTGTGTGTGAATAGGTGGGTGTTGGTATAGGCAGCAGAAAAATGTCCTTAGTCTCGAAAATGTATTCCTATTTTGTTCCTAAATGAAGATATAATATATATATAGTTTTTTTTTTTTTTTAAAAGCTCATCATTTTCCAACAATAGCTGGGTACTGTAGTGCATTTGCTGGGGACTATTTTTAGCCGCAGATTAATACACATTTAGCGTGCTAATACGTATCTCTGGCAGCAGAATCACGTATGTAGGATTGACTCAAAATAAACTACAATGCCCACGTTCATCTTCATGAAGGTGCAACGATGTGCCTCACTGATGTGCTTTTAATAGTTTTTGAACTATTGGAGCTCAGGCTTTGGCTGCAGAGGCAATACTTGTTAGAAGAATCAATTCATCCTTAGTTTTGGTCTTTTCGTCAATAAGAAAAATAATGTAATCTTTATATGAAAGTTGCTTCCTGTAGGATCCACTTCCTAGTGTGATGAGTTTCCTGTTCCTCATGCACAGACTGGGCCTCTATTCTTAGCAGCGACCTTATTATAAGGTGTCTGCTGAGAGTCACAGGACAAGCCGGGATCTGCAATGGAGACAGGCAGAGGGGATGGGAGGAGGACAGGAAGTGCGGATGTAGAGACAGAACGCCATCTGAGACTCACTTTTGAGAGAAAACGGGACAGAGGATTGTCACTCCTCTTTCTGCATCCATCTCTCTAATTATCTCGATGCTTTCTCTCTCCCCATCAGGGGGACAGAGTCAGTTAGACAGATATCAACTGCGACACCATCTAAATTATTTAAAGTGAAAGTTTTTTATTCATCACCTACCATTCACCCAGTATAACCCATCCTTTCCTCTCCTCCCTTCTGCCTCTTTTCTCATCCATCCTCTGATGCCTCCCCTCTCCTTACTTTTCATCCCTCACCTCTTTTTTCCTTTCCTTGCTTCCTATAGGTGGATGAACCGGCTGGGACTAGCTGCTATTGGCTACACACCAGACGACAAGGTGCCACGCCCTGATGAAGGTGAGACGGATTTGTTTGGCTAGATATGACCGAAGTTACCCTTTCGCCCATGAATTCCTAACGTGTGTGTCTGTTTTTATCTCCATATCAGACTACTGGAGCGAGAGTGATCAGGATGAGGTCGATGGCTCAATGACGCTCAAACAGGAGGGACCCTCATCCCTCTGTGATACTTATCACCGCACACCATCAGTAAGTACACACACACACACACACACACACACACACACACACACACACACACATTTTCTTTGCAGTGTTTCATTCTGATGGAATATTTTATTCCTAAAAGCCCCACAGTTTTTCAGAGCTGCATAGACCAGAGCTCTCAGCATTAATAAAACATCAGAGTGTGAGAGTATCTGGTTCGGTAAGCAGCCAAGACCATCACTTCTCTGTGTTCTGCTGCCAGAGCTTGTTTACAGTCTGACCTGTAGGTGGCGACAGTTGCCATTGCTCATCACATCTCTGAAAGATAATGCATACTTTTACATTAACGTTGACATTAAGGTCCAGTGACCTTTGGCACCATGTTTTCCCAGCTGAGCCACACAGCAGTCATGTCAGTCATTCCTGGAGTTACTCAGCTGCCATCTCATTGCTTTTTTTGCTCTCATCTTTTTCTGCTCTTTACACTCTCCTGTCCTTCTTTCTTCTCCTTTCGTCTCTCCTTCCTTGCAACACCCCCTTGTTTTGCGGCTCAACTTCTCCTCGTATCTGTGCCGTCACATTTCACCGTTTCTGTCGACCTCTATCCGTCCCTCCTCACTCCACTTCTCCATACTAACCGACCCCGTCCACCCCACAAACCCTTCAGGCTAACCTCCTTCACAGTTACGACCAGTTGCCCCGCTCGGTCAGCTCCATGAGCCTCATGCGCTCCACTCCGTCCCCACTCCCTCCACCAATGAGTGCCTCCACCTCCCCTATCCCTCCACAGATGGTCTCTTCCACCTCCCCTCTCCCTCTCCAGGTCAATTCCTCCAGCCCCTTCCCGGAGCCCAAGCACGGCCGACATTTCTCCAGCGAGTCCACGCACTCCCACTCCTCGGCCGAGGACCAGCGTGGAGACGGCATGGGCATGGGGACGGGCACAGGCAGCACCAGTACCCACTCATCAGGCTGTCGCTCATCCCATCGTGAGCGCCGCTCCTGGCAGGACCTCATTGAGACCCCTCTGACCAGCGCAGGGCTGCACTTCCTCCAGACAGCGCCGGGCGAGAGCGATTACGGAGGCCTGATGGGGAGCATGGCTGGAGAGATGGGGCTGTACGGAGGGCTGGGCAGACAGGGCATGTCCCCGGAGAGACGCAGGCAGGCCACGCTGCCCGTACGGAGACACCACGCTGCAGAGAGGGACAGGGAGCGGGACGGGCCCTTCCCTCTGGATCGAGGTCCACACACACACAGCCACTCACACCGACGGTCTCACAAGCAGCGCAGCCAGAGTCTGCCCAGGAACAGGGACCCGATGCCAGGAAAGCTGTTACACACCGCAGCTCACATGGAGGAGAGGAGCGAGGACGAGGAGGCAGAGGGGCAGGCTGCAGATATTCTCCAGGGTGAGGAGGGTAAGGAAGCTACACACAATGTGTTTTATACAAGGAGAGAAGGAGTATGAACAAAGACTTTCAGAGACATGCATGAAAAAGTCTCTCTGGTCTTCAGAGGAATAGACTTTTAAATAGCAAATGAGTCGAAAATATTGTGCTATATGATCTCCTTAAAAATCTTATGTCCTTATCTCAGAACAGACAGCTCGGACATTAACTTTGTTGTCATAGTTACACAGTAGCCTGGCATCGCCAGACCAATTCGCAAATGCAAATTAGCCTGGAACCTCTCACTTCATTTTCGATTTCCAAGGGACGTTATCAACGGGCGCAGACCAATCAGAGCAACGAAACTTGTGACGTAGCGGCAGGCTTCTCGGCTAGGTAGCCAGTTCCAACATCCAATTCATATGGCTTGTCATTCAACATAACACACAGACGTTTGGCATGACATGATTTAGAAGGCAACACTTACCATCTGTACGTAACGTGAACTACCATCCAGTTTGTTTAATACTGACGCGATAGCGGATTCAGGACATGCCACATCAGCGGCAGCCATCTTGGTCGTTTATGAAAATGCCTCAGTGGCGCTAAAACCCGCCCCATATTAGATAAACGGTTGTGATTGGCCCGACCTGAATCAGGCCGGATGGAAAGCTATTTTAACAGGAGGGGGGCCAGACACATTTGCCAGAGCAAATAAAACATGAGCTTGCAGATTCGTCTGATTCCCAAGCAAGGTAAAAAGGTTATGTGGTTGAAAGTGGACCTGGGCAGGTCATGTTACACAGGATATTGGGGTAGAGGGGACAGACAGCATCCATTTGTCATGAATATATTTTTGGCTGAAATGTATCATTTAGGCAGGAATGGAGGAGGTATCCAGTTCCTTTACTTTAGTAAAAGTAACAATACCACACTGTAAAAATACTCCATTACAAGTAAAAGTCCTGCATTGAAAATGTTATTGAAATAAAAGTATGTATTATAAGTGAAATGTTAGTATCAAAAGTAAAAGTACTAATAATGCAGAAAATAGTCCCCTGTGAGTGTTTAAATGTGAGTGTTAGATAGTACTTTTGTTATTGGAGGTTTATAATTTATGAACTGAAAACGAATCTTCGGTAACCTCTGTTACAATAGTATTTCTATAAAGGGTGCACAAACCAAATAGTTTGGAAAGCATTGATTGTTTGGCCAGATGATAGATACAGACAATGGGCCTCATGCAGGAACATTTTTCTAATCTTATCCTAGGCTTCTCTTATTGTATCTACATGTATATATCTGAAGTGGCACTGATGCCACTGAGCAGGAGCAAGAGACAACAGGCAATACAGTTTGGTGGTATTTCTGTTCTGTCAATATCAAACTAGGGCAGCACTGAACTATTATTTTTATTATCAATTAATCTGCTGATTTGTTTCTCGATTCATTGATGAACCTTTTGGTCTATAAAATGTCAGAAAATACTGAGCCCAAGCCCAAGTTGACCTCTTTGTATTGCTTGTTTTGTTCAACAGTCCAAAATCCCCAATTTACTATCAGAGAAAGCAAAACCAGCAAATATTCACACTTTAGAGGCTGTAAGCTGTGAATTCTTTCCCTTTTTGCGGAAAAAACGATTCATTTCTGTCAATCAACTAATTGATTGATCATCAAACAGACCACTGAATATTCAAATGGGTCTCGTTGTGTCGTTCTAGCAGTGAGTCTGACCGGTCCACTCCTGGGTGTCTCAGACCTGCGGGAGTTGAGAGTTGAGAGCAGAGAGAGGAGGGTGTCCGAGGGAAGAGAGCGGCGGGTGTCTGAGGGCCGTGAGCCGGAGCCGTTGGACGGGTTAGAGCAGCTGTACCGGGCCCTGGAGCAAGCCAACGTGACGGCCCTAGGAGACCCGAGACCTTGTAGCAGGCAGGAGCTTCGACGTTGTTTCACCCAGAGAGCCAGGGACCCTCTGCTCAACGACAGGCTGCACCGGGTCCGAGCCCTCCGCAGCACCTTGAAGGTACCACAAACGGAAGAATTTGGGGGATTTAAAGAAGAAAAAGATGTGTGAGGATTCAATGCGGTAACTCCCTGGTGTCTCTTTGCTCCCCCCAGGCCAAAGAGTCCGAGCTGGCAGTAATCTGTGCCCTCCTGGAGGACCCTGGCCTGTGCTCCCAGACCTTCAGAGAGTGGAAGCAGTGGCACAGCGAGCTCTATTCAGACATCTGCCAGCTCAGTCCGGGCACCAACGGCCAGGACGACCTCTCCCCGCTGGCCGCACCTCTCATGACCCACACACACTCCTTCATTGAGACACATGTGTGAGAAAGAGAAGCGAAGCAAAGACTGAACTGATACACACACTCGCTTACACACACACACACACAAACACACACACTCACACTCACACTGGGAGCTTTACATTAGCCGAATCACGACTCTGAGCACGCACTCACACAAACACACACACACACACACACACACACACACAGAAACACACATTGTAAGATGTGTAAATATCATAGAGGGAACAGTCTGAGACCTGCGTGTATGAACTTTTGATAATCCTGAGGACCCCACAGGGTGCCTATTGCATGCCTGAACAGAAAGCATTAATCTTCCTTTGTCTATGGAACTCAGCATAAACTCCACACGCTTGTCGAGCAAAATGGAAAAAAAGGAGACTTTTTAAACATGTTCGTTCCTTTGTATTCTCTCGGTTTTGCTATTCTTTTTCCTGTTGATTTTAGGGGGCAGGGGGAGCTATGTAGCAGCAATACAGAGGAGAATCCTTTTCACCACAGCACTGTACTACTTTTGTACTGATGAACTTTGCACCCAGAGCCACCAGTTCTCCCCCTTTCTCTCTCTCTCTCTCTATATATTTTTTTCTCTTTCTGCATATCCCGTTGACTTACAGGGACCTCACTTGTTTTTTTTCCAGGCTGATCTGAGGGGACAGTATGCGGGGAAAATAAGGGCAGTGACTTTAGTGTTAAGACTGTGAAAGGTAGCCATCAATGCTGGTTTATCTGTATCCTCCGGGAACCGATGCAAACAAGCATCGTGAGCATTGAAGGAACCGTTGTGCTGGCTAGAAGCACACTATTTCAAACTGTGAACTGTTCAGAAAACCCCCCCACAATTTTATCTGCAGAAGGAGGCTCCTCTGATAGAGTGCAACTCTATGATTCAGTTTGCTTTCTTTTCCTCTCTCTCTCTCTCTCTCTCTCTCTGTTTCTGTCCATCTCCTCCTTCTCTTTTCTTAATTTCTCCTTTGTTTCCTCTCTCTCTCTCTCTCTCTCTCTCTGTGTTTCTGTCCATCTCCTCCTTCTCTTTTCTTAATTTCTCCTTTGTTTCCTCTCTCTCTCTCTCTCTAGTCGTCAAAGACTTATGTATATGTGTATACTGCTGTGTATACTGATGTAAATGTTTGCGTTCCACTACCACTGTGATATGCTTCTAGAGGTAGCGGAGGGAAGACAGAGAGTATGTATTTGCGTGGGTGCAAAACAATTTGTTTTGTTTTTTTCCCCTCATTTCTTTTCTTAAACAGCGAATGCAAGAGCTAGAGAGTTCTTTTCAAAGGAGCCACTCACTACAAAGAATGCACTTTCTATATCTCTATATCTCATTGGCTGCATCACAGGGTCTATGTCTCATCGGCCTCTTTACCATTGCTGTTCAAAATATCAGGTAAAAGCATTTGCCGTCTCATTTTCTAAAGATTTGTGTACAGTCTACAAATATATTTAAACATAGAAGAATATATAAATCTATTTACGTTTTGTGTCATAGATATAATGTAAAGTATGATGTATTCTATGCCAAGGTTTTGCAGTGTCCCCCTCTTCACTCTGTAGACGCAGGGTGTTTAGCAGTTGAACAACTAGGAGGCAGACAACAACAACAACAACAACCATCATTGACAGTTGATTGACAGTTTTTACTGGTTTACATCACGGCCGACCCTTCTCCTGGTGATGTGTTGCATGAGAAAAAGGCCTGGGGCTGATTTGATTGGACAGGGTAAAATATTGTGGATCATTTGCGTTCTTTTTTCTTTTTTTTTTTTCTTTTTAAATCTGTTTATCTTCCTCCCATGATTGCAAGATAATTAGACTTGTAGCGCATGATACATGCAAAAGCACTGTTGAAGAATGACTTTTTATTTATATGTTCATAGATTTGATGTATTCTTCTTATTTCCATTAGATAGTGTTTGAAGACACACACTGTACAATAACTGAGGGAGGCATGTTTGCTGCTCAGTTACTTGATCTAATGCAGATCCTCCTTTAGCATCCCAGAAGGAGGCTTCAATTTGATCTTTTGGTTTACACAGAAAGGCTGACACGTGTCCAAAGGCTTCAGGAATCTTACCTGAGAGACAACAGTTGCAGTTACTTATAAAACGACAGTTATTTTGACATTCCCTCCAAGCATATGGTTTATACTGGATGGCCTGTAATGTCTGTGAAACCCGGATGAATCATTTCATCTGCAATATCAGGCCAAGGACTCAACGGTGCCCCCCAGTGTTCAAGACTCTGAGAGACATGCGTAGCACCTGCTGCATCCAGCACTACCTGTACTTATTCTTCATATTTTACTGTAGTTCTTTGAGTGTAGGTTCAGGTTTTCTCATCATGTCACACTGTCGTGAAGATATCAAACACACCCCAGATATATAGCTCATGTTTTTTGAAATGGTTCATTTGAGAGTACCACAAAGAAACTAAATGATGCAAGCACTTTCCCTGTGCCTCCCAACCCTCTCTTTGGCAATGATGGACTGACTATACTGGCGATCCTACACACACACAGCTGTAGAAGAGTTACAATACAGTTTTAGTCTGCAGACCTCTCATCTTTAGCGTTGGTCTTCTTTTCCCAACCGCTGCTCCGCTGAGCAGGCGACATACTGTAGATTAAGGAGCGCGAGTTATGATTTGTAGGCACAGACTGTGTTATCCCTCCCAGATCTCTGTGTGTGTAGACCTGCAGAAACAGGCCGAAAAGGGAGATTCCACTGTGTGTTCTTTCAGGGGTGTACACCTCATGGTACATTGCACAGGTGTGTAAGATGTAAGTTGCACTGCGACATTAAAAAAGGAACATATTGCTCTTTTTCAAGGATAATATTAGCTTACTGTTATTCTGTACATTAAACTGACTAAAGATGATATTAAAAAAGAAAGAAAATGACATTTATTCTTCCTAAAGTAGCCTTTTTTGGTTTCATATATATGAATATATATTACAAAAAATACAGATTGTAAACTTAAGTTGTTAAACTTTGACTTCAATAAACTGAATCCTCTGCACTATGAGCTATGTTCTGTTTATGTGTACCTTTTCTTGGGTTTATTGAAACAGCATTACATTACTGTGCTCATCCATGACGATGATGACTAGATTTCACATTAAGGGCAGGGGTCATCCCATAAACCAGGAGGCCATACAAGGTGTTTTATTCCTGCAAAAGCTAAGCTGAACCCTTACCTGCACATTCTCAAGCATTCCATCGCAAAATAACTACTAAGAGTAACTAGTATGTATGCACTACAATGCATCTACCCATGGCATCCATCCATCACCTATGCAGACTTACTCTGTGCAGGGTCACAGGAGGAAGGAGGCTATTCACATTGGCTAAGAGGTGGGATACACCCTGGACAGGTCAACAGTACAGCACAAGGCTGACACATACAACCATTCACCCTCATGTTCACACCTATGCAATATGAGTTTTTTTTTTCACCTAACCTGCATGCCTTTGTATACAGAGCATAAATGTATGAGACATGTAATGAAGCTCCTACTTTTGGAGCTTTTGGAGCCCCCAATAAACCACTGCATATCATTAACAATTGCTTTACATGTGGAACTGCAGTTTATTTAAAAAACGAAATGTCATACTTTACTTACTGTCATACATTTTGATTACATGCATGCACATTTACAAAACAGTCATTGCCAATATTTAAAGCTTGGGGTGAACACCTCGTGAACATAACAGTACCCGCTGTTTGAGATCACCATACCAGGCTGTTGCAGATGCCCCTTCCGTCCATTAGGTGGCAGTAGCTGACTGTGGTTTGGACCACTCTCAGGCTGTGACGAGCTCAAAGAAGAAGGAGGAGCGCTGTCATGGCGGCCAAGGTGAATGCTTGACATAACCTCTTCGGCAAAGTTTTTGTCTTTGAAATGTATATTTTCAATGAATGTGCGGGTGTAGTGTTAACATCAACTGTCACAGAGCCGTTAATGCAAACTTGAACTGACTGTCACCTTCCAGACACTTAGAGATATGCTGCATGAAAATAGCTTTGCTAACTGTCTACTGTGTTAGCTTCGCTGAATGAGTCTATGCTAACTAGACAGCGTTTTGCTGCGTTAGCTGACAGCAGTTTGAGCCGTACTCCCACCATTAATCGTCTCCCAAGCATGTGTAACGGCGGATGAATCCTGATACTTGTCAGCCCTGGCTTCATTAGCCAATATAGACTGTTTTAACACGCTTTGCAACAATATGAACACAGTTAACAGATAGCATTACAGCTAACGTTAGTTAGCTTAGTTGGAGGCGGTTGTAAATTATCCACAGTAAACGTAGTTATACATATTGTTATGCAAGTTTTACATACTGTGTTATGTACGCTGACCACTTCTGTAAAGTCAGTGTTGACAAGTAACTAAATACTAACTAACGTTACATTTATTTGACAGCTGCCTATATACTGAATATTTTGCGTACAACACATATGATAAACCAATGAAGTATGACGCATGTTATAGTCTAAAGTACCCAAAGTCACGAAAATGAGCTCCAAGAGAACCTGCTGCAACATTAAAATGGAGCTTCGTGTCAATGCTTCAACAATAATAGTCCATGAATATGATATAGCTGTATAATCAACAACACTGGGAAATCAGCAATTCTTTAAGTTTTGATGCTTTAATAATAAATTATTGTCATACTTTTGCACTTTTACTTTAGTGAAATTATGACTGCTGGACCTTTACTTTTAATGCAGTATTTTCACATTGTGGTTTTGCAGTGATGCTATGAGCTGAGAGATGCTAAAGTTTGCACTGTACTTTTATTGTGTGCTAGGTGGTGATGGTGGCCGTCCCAACGGTGCTGGGCATAGCCTCCATCCGTGTGTATACTGTGAGCGAAGCGCCCACTGGTGGGCTGGTTACTCGAGAAAAGGTACGGCAGTCCAAAAGCGTGGTTATATCTGGTATGAGAGAACTCATTGCCATTCACTGAACTGTTACGCATCATAATTACATGCTGGCTCTGCCTCTGTCCCCAGCTGAACATCTACACCCCGCTGCCGCAGTCTGCTCAGGCCCAGTTTGTTCCAGAGAGGCCGGGTCTTATTCAGAGTGGGTTAACCACAGCGAGAGAGGGCATACTACCATTTGTTCAGGCTGTGCAGGTATTTAGATTTTGCTGTGTGTATACAGCGGTACATTATTTGAATTAATTCAAATTCACAGACACCACCTGCTGCAGAATCACTTTCACCTCCTCTTGAACACTTTAAACCAGGGGTGTCAAACTCATTTCACATCGCGGGCCGCATACGGCCTAGGAAGATGTCAAGTGGGCCGGACCATTAAAATTGTAGCATACTCAGCTATAAATAACAAAAATGTCATGTCTTTCCTTTGTTTTAGTGTAAAGAAGTACAAGAACATTAGGAAAAACTTGATATTTAATGAACTATTCTTTTACAAAACATTTCATGAAACACCTCAGATTTCTTTAGAGAAACGTGCAATTTACTTTTATCATTCACATGTATGCATTGCAACTGATCCCATTGATTGTACAAAGGCACAAAACTTTAACAAGCAATTGGTATTGAAAAATATAGTAATGCACTTTAAGATTACACTCTGTATCCACTTTTCTTCTTTTTGATAATGACATTTTGGCTAATGAGGGTGTAGCGGGCAGGTAGAGAACAGGGTAGAAACAACGTTGTACCAAACAGCAGATGACGCTTTGATACCATCTGCTGTTTGGTCTGTCTCAGCGATGCGGCGTGTCTTCTACTCTGACCAAAACAGTGCGCCCCTAGCGGATAATTCCTGAAAAGCATTTAATTTAAAAAATCAAATCCAAGTCTTTTTTGGATTTTTTCACTTTCAAATTCATCCTGCGGGCCTGATAGAACCTCCTTGCGGGCCGGTTCCGGCCCGCGGGCCGTATGTTTGACACCCCTGCTTTAAACCCAAAAACAGCCCTTTGATGGATGTAAATAGAAAAATAAGTGTAATATAAATGGAACAACAGCTAAAACACATCAAGGAGGTCTTATCTTGCACTTGCAGTGTTAGTTTTCCAACCCTGATTTTTGTTCCTCTTGTTTGCGGTTACAGAGCACAATCCCACGTGCTGCAAGTGCTCTGTGCAGGTACGGTTTTGCAGACAGCCAGGAAATAGTTTTCATGCAGTTAGCGTCGCAGCTGTGAGGTTTGCTACGAGGAGATTTGACAGTTTGATAATGTGGAAGATGGAGGGGGGGAAACCACTTCACACTGACTCAGATGTAACCCTTTCAGTATTGTCTAGTTAGTTGTGTTCTTGGTGTCCTGTTGTAGTGGTTGTTTTCAGCTTTGTCCTTTGTTCCCGGCAGGGTGCCTGTGTCTCTGTGAAAAGGGGAAGTGTTAATCTGTACCATGCAGGAGAGGGTGAGTCAACAGTAGGTACCTTAGGGCATCATATATATTTAATATTCTCCCTCCCTGAAATTCAAAACTTAAATTCCATGCCCTCCTTACTCAACACTTTATTTGGAATAATGAAGTACATTTCTGATATTACCTATACAGGGTGTTTTGTACATAACAAATTTTTGGTGCCTTAAACTCATGAGTTTGTACTCAGACCCTAAAAGAAAATCTCACAAAGTGTATCTGAGCCGTCTATATATGGCCTTATTAAATTGATTTTGATTTGTTGATGTTACAGTATGTAAGGTTTCATTATAAAATAGCAAGAGTTCTTCTGAGAAACTGTTGTTTCTTACTATCCATTAGTGATACTGCTGCACATGATCATGATTATAGTTATTATTAATAGTATTTATGTCACCACTCTTACTGTCACTACTGCTAGAATTGTAAATAATGTCACAATATGAGCAGAGGGTCAGACATCAGTTCACAACTGAGGAATATTTCTCATGTTGACTGTGTTCCTGTGTTCCCCAGATGTGTACTATTACTTGAAAGACCCTCCGCCGGGTTTTCTACCCAGATTTGCCACCATCAACATGGCGGGTCTGCTTGGCATGTTCTTGGCACGGAAAGGTAACCTGATCCCCAGTCACTATATCACAAACACTTTAGGCCTGCTGGGAACAATTATTTTGTCTTCTGATAATCTGTCTATTTCTTAGTGCATACAGAAATATTACAGCATATAAAAACAAGTAAACATTTTTTAATGTATAGACATAAATGGTCCTATAGATAGGCTGGGTATTGCTCAGTTTTACAATACTACTGCCAATATGATACCTCAGTTTTATTTCTGATTTCACAACAGTACAGTTTTAGTATCCCAAAGTTGACATCTGTTTTCATTTAACAAAATGAATCCAGTTTATCAAGTGTTTAGTGTCATCTTTACACAAACAGTCATAACCTGAACAAAGTAAGAGTAAACAAGACAAATACTGATACTGGGTGCGACGTACACAATTTGATTGATACTCAAAGAGTATTGAGTTTCACCCCTTTGCCCTACAGTATGTGTAGAACATCTGTAATGTTTCCCTTTGTACCATTGTAGACTGGAAAATAATAGATGGCCTTGTAAGAATTTTATGCACAGATAATCTAATACATATCAATATGATATGTAGTATTTAAATGTATCAACATTGTGTTTAAAACAGGCTGTTTCGCACAATAAAAAAGGAACTGCCACGATCCCCTTGCAATATCATAGTGGCATGCAAGCTAGCTCAGTGCCTCTGTAGCTTAGAATGGCATTTGTTATGCAGCTGTGTGTTAATGTAACAGCTGTACATGATGATTTGTTTATGTTTACAGTGTTCACATAATTTAGACCACCCTGAATGTGGACTTGTGAATATAAAATTGTATAGATAAAACGTAGTCCTGGACTTATGAACTTTGTATAACATAACGTCCTTTCATATAGCAGGTAGATAGATAGATAGATATGTAGTTACTTATCTTATACTTCTACTATATATTCCCAGGGGGACATTCACAAGTATGCAACTAGGTCTGAGTATGATACAGTTTTAATTGAAGCACATTTCACTTGAGGTTGACTCATTCATGACAGACCACTGTCACTGATTACCAGCATTCGCAGACCACAGTTTGCCACTTCAATTGCAATCACCTGACTGCTAAACCACAGAGGTACAAAGAAGTACAACACATAAGAAACAAGTGAAGTTAAGTTTCTGTTTCAGTTTTCTCAGCACTGCTTGTTTTTGTCTTGCTCTCTGTCCTAGTGAAGACACCTCTCAACACAGGTCTAACCTGTGCCACTGTGTCAGTGTAAATAAGCTACAGTAGGCCATGTGTATGTGATCTTTCTCAATACAGCAGTCCCAGGTGAAGCTGGGCTCCAGGATTTAATCTGTGCCAAGTTGGATTGATTGCCATTCTCCATTGTAAACATTATTTTAGGCTCTCGTTTCAAGAGGTTAGCCGTTCCACTGGGCCTGATGAGTGCAGGAGCTTCAGTGTGCTACCCGGCCCAAACTGTGGCTGTCTTAAAGGTAACATAACTTTTTTTCGAATGCTGACCTCTTGATAACACCAGTTACAAACCTCATTATTTTCAGAGTTTATCACTGTTTTTGTCTTTTTTCCTCCCAAGGTGACAGGTAAGAAGGTGTATGCTGCAGGGCAGTGGAGCACCGCTGCAGTGTCTTCGCTGCTCACCCCCAAGTCCCAGGAGCCTCTCGCCAAACAGATCACTGCTTCATCCCCACAGGTTAACAGTCATATTGAGTTACTGAACCGATTTATTATGATCATTATATATGGATGGAACCAGCTAGTTGTAAATAGAAAGTACTTTTAACACTGTTTTTACTGCGTGTCACTAAAACCAAAACAGCACTTCATCCCATATTTGGTAACTGTCTTCCCACTGAATGATTTCTGCTCTACACTTTTTACTTCTCTATAGGTTGTATTCCATTTCCTTCCCTAGCACTTTGCCCTCTTATGATGCTTGTATTGATACGGCTACTTTGCTCTTTGCGCTTCATATTTAGTTGCTTGAAGATTTTTGTGATCTTGAAGTTTAGTCTTGAAGCAGCTTATACTGCTGTTAAACTCACTGTAAGTCACTCCGTAGTGTCAGCTAAATGCCTGAAATGTAAAATGCTAAATGTAAAGTGATTAAATGTTTTTTTCATTGTAATATATCGAACCTATTAGAACTGAAATGTTCAAGAAAATTGTAAAGCTAGTGCTTTATTCTGTTTATAGATTAAATGTGTTACTTCTGTCACAGACAGAACACTGAAGTGCAGTTTTAGTGTGATTAATCAAATGGTAAAATTTATAATCATTTTATATATAATAATGTAGGCAAGTCTTACAGATTTAAATCTTTATTTTTATCTACGCATTGTTAGGCAGCTACAGTGCCAAATCCAGAGTCTGCAGTAGTTGAGGAGGCCTCAGAGCCCATCACAGACAGCTCAGTCCAGAGCGCAATCCCAGAGACAGAGGTGGAATCAGCTGAGTCTGTTCCTGTCTCTGATGAACCCATTGTCGCTGTCATAACAGAGGAGGCGTCATCAGTAACACTCACAGAGATTTCCCCCGACCAGACCCCCACAGAGACCAACACAGGTATTATAGATATTGATCTGTTCCTTTCTCTGTCTCCATCTCTTTTATTTCACACACAATCACACAAAAGCTTCTACTGATGATTTGCTGTATCTCCTCCCCTGTTCAGATCCAGTGGCACATTCAGTGTCAGCAGAGACAGAGACCACCATACCCTCCGAGGAAATACCTGTGCCTGTTGAAAGTGAGGAGCCAAAACAAGCAGCAGAGGATGTCTCTACTGATGCCAGCCCAGCTGAGCCCACGCCGAGCTTAGAACCAGATATGGTAGAGGCTGCTCCTGTCGAAGCTGCTCCTGTCGAGGCTGCTCCTGTCGAGGCTGCTCCTGTCGAAGCTGCCCCTGTCGAAGCTGCCCCTGTCGAGGCTGCTCCTGTCGAGGCTGCTTCTACGGAGGCTGCTCCTGCGGAGGCTGCTCCTGTCGAGGCTGCTCCTGTCGAGGCTGCTCCTGTGGAGACTGCTCCTGCGGAGACTGCTCCTGTCGAGGCTGCTCCTGTCGAGGCTGCTCCTGTCGAAGCTGCTTCTACGGAGGCTGCCCCTGTCGAAGCTGCTCCTGTCGAAGCTGCTCCTTCCTCTGAAGAACCACCTGCTCCAAAGGCCTCAGACGAGGCAGCAGGTACCAGAAATATTCTGCCCCATAATGTCAAAGACTAGAAAGTGCATTAGTCATGCAAGACTGAAATTATGCTAAAATGAGTCTGCTTCCTTGGAAAACCACTGTTTGTACGGAAGTGGATTCATTGGAAATGAAGGAGCTACTTAAATGTGTAAAATGGAATCCGTTGAATGCTCCTAAAACTAAAAATGATCCAATAAATGTTAAAATACATTATTTTCAGTAAAATAAATGAAACAAAGTTTGTGAAAGGGTTACATCTCTTGCATCCTGTTGCTGACCCCTTGTATTTTGACTCCTCCACAGTGCCAGTTGATGAATGTGCTGAGTTAGCTGACCCACCACAAGTTGCTGCTGTGGAGGAGACGCCAGCCCCGACCCTCACACCAGAACCTCCTCTACAGCCTGCAGCAGAAAACAGCAAAGGTACTGTGAACTCCTGCTGCACTCACACCACTGCTCTGGTGTGTGAGTTGGGCAGTGACTTGTTGAAGTACACAGGCTCACTCACACACACACACACACACACACACACAATGCATCTCCTCTGAGAATGATCTGAATTCTAATGCATCTAAATGTGTTGGGTCTTGTTCTTGTTAGTATGTGTGGCCGTTAGATAAACTGAGATTTGATCGTGCTATAAATGTTAATAATCTGTATAAATTGTATAAATCTTGTGTCACAGGTCAGCTCTGAAATGCATGAAAAAACAATCACGTACAGCACACCAATAAACAGCTGCAGAGCATTCAATTTCATTACTCAACATTCAGGTCCATATTGCCAGTCAGTGTAACTCTCATCTTTCAGCCAAATACGTACTTCTATATATTCATTTGACAGATTGAGGAGTGAATGAGTTCTGCAGGCTATTCACTGTACCACAACCTGTGTGATTCTTCTGTTAGATAGCAAAGAATAATGTCTACCCAATAAAACATGAGAGGGATCTGATGTAATGCTACTAGAGTCAACATTTGGAAACCTTAGTCATGCATTGGACCCACAGTTTGTAACAGTCTAGACAGCCTGGCTTTAACCTGACCGGAAAGACAATTTTATGCAGTTTTGCAGTGATCCCATATTGCGTAATACTGTATTCTACATTGGAAAACTAATAACAGAATCTGTTTGCTCCAAATAACCTCCGTGTCCAAGGAAAACACCTCCACACATACACAAGAGTCAGCACATCCAGATCACTTTGAATTTAGGTAATTCTAGAAAGAGATGTGGTGTGTCTTTGTGCATGTGTGGGTAATGTAATGGACCAGCTAAATCCCTTAAAGTTTAACATGTAATATTTCTGTGCTTGTGACTGATACTTTGTTGCATTTCTCTTGCTGCCCTCCAGGGGGCTCTGGTTACAAGCCAGACCCTGCTCTAATGGACTTCGGCCAGTCCAGCCCCGAGGATGAAGACCTGTACAGCACGCGCAGCTGAGACACCACAACCGGCCGCAGGAGAAACCTCATTCCCACACTGCCATCTCATGTATCATCCAGATTGACAAACACTCTGTATCATCATGCAATGTAAATTGGCCATTTTGTAAGCAAGCAGACTTAGGAAGTCTTTCATCAACATTTCCATTCTCATTTCTTCGGGCCACATCATTTATTTTTTTCCACAGAAAAGCTTGAAGTACATTTGCATTGTAGCAGCAATGCAGTGAACTCCAGTACACAGAACTGGGTCGCTTTCCATAGAAGAAAAAAAACACACCCACACCTTTTCACAATTCTTTTAAGTCACAGATGGCAGATTGTGAAATGTTCTCGCTGTGTGTCTCATTTAACAATTACGGGGTTTTGTACTCCAGCTTTCACAGTCATGAGTGCATGGTGCTTTTATTTATTGTAATTTAGCCCACTGCGTTGGTAAGCCAAAAATACTGCACATGTGCTGGAAATGGTTTCAAGATGGACTAGTGCTGTTCCATTTTGTTACAACAAAAGTTGTCTTCAGTTGTTTAGAACCAAAAATAAATCTCTATTTTTCACAGTTTCATGTTGCGTCTTGTCAACTACTAAATGGTTACTTGTCATTATTAGTTAGTTGTGATATTTATTGCCATACACAAGTGCACAGCACACAGATTTGAGATAAGATACCAAACATATAGTTTCAGTGGTGAAACATTTGTCAGATAAGCGCATAACTTTTTTTCATGTAGCATAACGTTGCAAACAAAGAGCTTTGTCTTCTGTCCCAAAGCTCTGCAAATACAATCTGACACAGAACAGGAACTGAAGGACATTTTACTAACAAGAATAGCTCTTAAGACATCATACAATGAGCTGCTAAACATGAGATGGACTTAATCTTCAATCACACCTAAATCACATAAACAAAGCCTTTTCTCTTCAGGGAAACCATTAAACCCACTTGTTTCTGTAGCTAATGGTAACTGGAACTTAACTGTGCTCACAGAGATATTTGACTTTTGGTGAAATTCTGCTTCACATAAGGCTTTTCATTGGATTATTTTTTTAAATGTTTGTAATTTAAGTCTTCACCATACACCAACAGGCCATCTTTCCTCACAGGTGGAATAGTTTGTGGTCAGCATCCTGAATTTTACACCAACCTATTTTATAACCCAAACCCTAAACCCTAACCATAACATAAAAAATAAATAAATGAATAAAAATAAAGATTTCACCTCTCTAATCCATGTCCTTCAAAATGTCCCAGTTAAATAATATATGTTGTTCATCCATATCCAGAAGTCTTTTCATAACATCTGACATTATGGCTCACACTTGAAGGTCCCTATCCCACATCAACACTGATGGCTAAAACTGGTGTAAACTTATATTCTGCTCTATAATGAGCTGTGTATTGAGCTGTACAATTTACAGTACTTGTAGACTTTATTTGTGACCAATGCCACAAACCCAGGCTCATTTAGTGTGTATCGCAAGAAATAAATGGATAATACTAAGTAAAATAATTGAATTATTTGTAGATGCAATGTCGGTCTGTCTGTTAGTCTACCACTTGTCCAGACTGAAATATCGCAACTATTTGGTGGGTTGCCATAAAATTTCGGACTTTGATGATCCCCTGATCTTTCCTCTGGCGCTGCCATGAGGTTGACATTTTTGCTTTTAAGTAAAATATCTCGACAACTGTTGGATTGGTGATTTGCCATAACATTTTGTTCACGGTCCCCAGAGGATGAATCCCACTGACTTTGGAGATTCCAAGTTTTCATTTATTCTTTGAAATATCTCAACATCTTCAGGATTGATTGGCACAAAATCTTCAGACGTTCATGGTTCCCAGAGGATGAATCCTAATGACTATTATTGGATGACTTCCCATGAAATTTTCAGGCATTCATGTCCCCCTCAGGATGAAGTGTAATCACTTTGAAATCTGACTTTTCTTCCAACGCCATTGGCTCTACATTTTATTTTATTTTTTTCAACACTTTGGTTTATGACATACCTGCGAACCTCCTGTCTCTGTGTACTTGGGTTTTTTTTGTGCTAATAAGCAAATGTTAGCATCCTAACACACTAAACTAAGATGATAAACAGGTAAACACTATACCTGCTAAATAACACTGAGAGCATGTTTACTGATGTTAGCATGGAGATCAAAGCCCCACTGTTCCAGCAAAGCCTCACAGCTGCCAGCATGGCCATAGACTCTTTGTCTTATTACAATTTACAGAAACCGACTCATAAAAATTAAAATGAGAACTGCTTCCTTGGTCTGTAAAATACAAATTGTCCAACTGCTAGTGAATCTGATCCCAAGTGATGCAGTCAGTGTGGTTTCCTGAAACAAAAGTACAGTGAAAATGGACAAAAAAATGAGTCATGGGAATGATTATGTTGAGGAACTCGAAAAAGTTTGAGCAACAAATGTGTGTCTTAAACCTGTGTACTAAAGCCTTTTTGGTGCCACATGTTTTTGCTTACTTGTGAGCACACTGTTCCAATGTACCGAGGGACCTGGCTATCTGTTAACATCTTTATAGCGTCTTTACTGCTCCTCAGAGGAACCGGAGCTCCCTGGACCTCATAAACTCTGCATGAGGTTGACCAGAGTCATGACCCTTGGGAGTCTGTGTGTGTGTGTGTGTGTGTGTGCTCACATATGCGTATAAGAGAAAAAGACTAAGAGAGGGAGATGCCAGATCGATTAGACGTCAATACTTTCTCATCCTACTTCCTGTTATACATGGAGAAAAACACATATGGGAACCAGGCTTCCTGTGGCATCGGAGCTGCAGTTTGTGTGGCTGGTTTGAGGCGAGGGGTTAAGGGACTTGTGGGCTGATATGGCAGCGCTGTTTTTTAGACAAGCGCTGCCAAATGTTCCTCCAGAAACAACTTTGTGTCCTGCAATCTGTATCCACCAACAGCATTAATGAACCCACATGGAACATATTGACTCAAAATAGAACAGAGCAGGGAGAGTGGGAATGCTGGAAATCTGTGCAATCTTTTCTTCTCACATGGACATCTTGTTGCTATAAGCTGAGGGCCTGTGTTAGAGGTTTCAGAGCCAGAGATGTGAAGCTAAGTATAAATTCATCTCACCTCCCTCCAGGGTCCCCTACACATATGGCCCCCCCCCCCCCTTTCCTTACAGCATCCCACACAACCAGCAGCTATGATTATGTTCTGAGAACTAATGTTAGACTGGACTCTGTCATGTAAGTCCAGAGCACTCTCAGATTTTTCCTGACCAGCAGAGAGGAAGCAGGGCTCACAACCCTGACCTCTCACCTTTCACCCCCCATGAGCCGGATTTTCCACAGAGGACGTTTGCGGGGGTTATGGTTTGTGGTGGTTATCTTCCCAGGATCCGGCCAGCGAGGCAGACCCCAGCTGTCAAATAAACACATAGCACATTTATCAGCAAAAAACATAAACATAACAAATTATGTAAGCAATTTGAGGGCGTTTGTGGATACAGTATATGTTTACTTGTGCACATCATCCTCTCTTTTATTTGTGTGTGCACAGTATGTGCACAGGATCATGTGCACACTGTTCTCACGCATGTAAATCAGATGTTAGCCGTTCATCCTGTTCAACGGAAACATAATCCACATAACGCATGCATACTTATTGAAAATAAGTAGACTAATAATATCTTAGCTGTATAACTTTTTGATTGCAGCAACGTCCACAGACATATAATAATTATAAATGTCTTGTTGATGAGCGCAGAGGAAAGGAAAATAAACTTTTGACAAACTACAGGAGCAAAATGCCTTAAACCAAAAAATAAAAAATAAAAAGACTGTGAAAAAATAATTGCCTCTGAGATTGATGTCCAGTAAGGGTTGTGATGTAAGTTGAGGTTTGATGCTCTCTGCTCCATTGCTCTCCTTATCTGCTGCCTGTAAAGACACGGCCTGTAACTAAACCCCTGTGTTTGGATCATCAGACAAACACACACACACACAGACACACACACACACACACACTCACACACTCCCACTCATTCTCCAACTGTTAATCACTCAGCCTCTCAATTTGTGCCCCCCCCCCCATTTTGAATTTGGTAGCAGAATGAACACTAACATGCACTTTTTACCTGCCATGAATGCCTTACAAAGTGAAACACATATTGACGCGGACAAGCCAATTGAATTGATTGTCTGAAGATAGAATAAAGAGAGACTGGCCCTCCAAATGTTAACAAAGGTCAAGGAATGGCTAAGAGGAGCTGTTCTGAGATAAAGCAAGTGATGTGTATGCAACAGACGGAGAAGGACATCTTCATTTTGAATGTAAGGTTTTCACTGTATCACGGAGGATTGTACCTGTAGCAGTGGTGGAAGAAGTAGTCCTCCTTTGCTCAAGTAAAAGTAACACAATGTAAAAAAATACGATTTTATCATGTTAGCATGCTAATATTTGCTTAATAACAATAACACAAAGTAGAGCTTTAGTTTTCAAAGTATTTGTCATGAACATAATTATTGGACAAATTTAAATCATGATACCCGATGATGGCGCTAAAGTGGGGCATGCAGATAGCATTTCTAAAAATTACAGTTACCAAAATGCACGAAATGTATTAAAAATAAAAGCACTCATCGTGCGGATAACCCTCTTTCAGAGTGTTGTATTATTATATATATTGATTTATTGTATCCTGATGTACATTTAAGCAGGATTTTAATGTTGTAGCTGGTGGAGGTGGCTACTGTTGGGTTGTTTAGTCTATCCGGTTTTATAAATCATGTGTTTTGTATGTTGAAAGATAACTAGTAACTATAGCTGTTAGATAAATCTAGCGGAGTAAAAAGTGCAATATTTCTATCTGGAATTTGGTAGCAGAAAATGGTCAGAAGTACTTGAGTAAATGTACTTTGGCTGCTTTCCACCACTGGATTGCAGAGGAGCTGCGGGTGGCAGAGACATACTTCTGTTTGTTTCTGTCATCTTCTATTTCTGTTGGCCGGCATGACACCATAAATTTCTACTTTTAGTTGTTGCTTGTCATGACTAAAGGCCATAGGCTTGTGTGTGTGTGTGTGTGTCAGAACAACTGTGCATACCCAGCATGCCAGTGGAAGAACACTGCATTATGAAGTTTCCGTTTTGGAAAACACAACTATCCCGTTTTAACATTTGCTTTTAACATTAAAAAACGGAGCACTTCGTTTGCGGCCTTCGAAACCTGCAGTTTTCTGCTTTCCCACGGCTATTAGAACGTGTCACATCCCGATAGATACTCAATGGAGCAGAGTGCACACACGCGTCTGAACACACATGTAAACAGAGGCGAGCACGTTGCGTCAATGCATGCATGCCAGGCTGAGATGGAGTACATCCAGTTGCGCAAGTATTGAAGCATACGTGCACACACACACACACATGTGCACACACGTGGGGAGATGCATGCTCACACCATTGATCAAAGGAGCTGTGATGTAATCAGTCTCAGAGCTTTGTACACATCCCTCATTAACTTTCACCCGAGGCTTTAATGAAAAACCACTGGAGGGAATCTCCGCTTTCTCTCCTTCTTTCCCTCCTCGTTCTCTTCCTCTTTCGCTCTCATCTCCTCGCTCACTCCTTGCAATATCTACTCCTCCTCCTCCTCCTCATTCATCTTCCACACTGCCCCCCCCCCCTCCCCTCCCTCTGCCCCAGTGGCTGGCTTGACTTCCGCTGAGACAGAGTAAATATTTCCCATGGCTTATCTGACCGCTGGCAGGACGAATATGACACAAAGTGCGAGGCACTGCTAATTAACACACAGCCTCCGTCCCTCGGGTCAGAGGCCCCCGGCGGGGACAGCTATGGCTTTAAGTTTTGACACCTCAAACACACCGGTGTCCTGTTCATTAATGGTCAGATGTGACACGTGGCTGTGTGTCTGCGGTCACCGGAGACGCTGCTATTACTCTAACACACATCTTGACTTGATTTTCTTAGTTTTGGCCTTTTCTGGTAGAGTCTCTGGGAGGGAGGGAAAAAATAGGAGGGATAGAGTGAAAAACAGAGAGAGCAACTCTCTCTCTCTCTCCCTCCCTCTCTCTCTCTCCCTCCCTCTCTCTCTCTCTGCAGGCTGGCTGGTGTCCAGGTACAGTCCAGCCCCCTTAGTAATGATGAAGGTGGGACGTGTAAGCAACTTCCCTGTTGCGCAATCATCAAGAGGCTCTTGGGGGCTATAAGACCCTCAGTCCTCATCTGGATTCTCAGAGCCTCCAGTCTATTTTCTCCACACACACACACACAAGCAGGGAGGCATGATATGGTCCGGGGTACTCAGCTGTGCAGATTTCTCTTAGAGGGGTCGAGGAACAATTGTCAAGACATGGACTTTAGCCAAAGGAAGCATTGAAGACAGCTTGGACTGGACGCTCAATCACTCGCGGTAAAATGAATTCTTTAAATAGGTAGAAATTATACACTGGGTCTGGTTTGATTTGATAATATCTCAGTTTTGATTTGATCTTCTAGTTTCTTTCCCTAATTCAACTGTCTCCGCATAATTACCCGTTCTTTTTTGTGTATTGGAAAAAGTTATTTGAAGATGTAATTTCTCATATATTACTGATTGCCTGCTTTAAATTCTGCTTGCTGTAATTTTAATAATGCATTCCCCTGGTGCACCGTACTCTAATGGGATCCGTTTCAGTGACTTTTAAGATTCCTGTAAAACTATTGAATCTCAAATTAAGTTGACACTTTTTTTTTCATCTAAATCATGAATGTTTCAAAAATGTTTTCCTGTCATTAATACAAAATAGATGTTTCTGAGGAATCCATTAAGCAGCCAGATTATTACAAACCCTTTCATATGTATTTCATTACTGCCCAACTTCAAGAATGGTGTAATGTATTTATGCTGTGATTAGTTATCAAGTAGGACAGCTAATAAACACAAGTGCCAACCAAAGATTGCTGTGTAGGAACATTTCTTTTGTCCATAAAAGGCAGCTGAATTTGAAATGCTCCTCTGTTTTGTTTTATTTCCAGCTGACCTTGGAGAACTGAAAGGAGGGAAGTGAAATAATTCTGTTTGCAAGGGTACACCCAGTTCCATAATGGCAATCCCAAATGACCTCTCGCTTCTCAACTCCACCTCCTCCCCCTACTCAATGACAGATATCTCTCCAAACACCTCTCTAGCCCCCTCTGCTCCCCCCTGCCCCGACTGGCCCCCTTTATCCATGACCACAGTCATTCCCGCCATCTACAGCGTCATCTGTGTGCTGGGGACGGTGGCCAACGCTCTGGCAGTGTGTGTGCTGGCCCACGGCAGTGCCTCAAGGAGAACTGTGGCTAACACTTTCATGCTGAACCTGTGTGTGTCCGACCTGCTGTTCCTGCTGTCTCTCCCGCTGTGGGCCGTCTACTACTCCCAGGGCTACAGCTGGCCATTTGGCCGTGTCGCCTGCAAAGTCTGCGGCGCTCTGCTCAACCTCAACCTCTACGCGTCCATCTTCTTCATCACGAGCATGAGCATGGACCGCTACCTGGCCATTGTGCGTCCGCTCCGCTCCCAGAGTGCACGAGACCCCAAACGTGCCCGGCTCACGTGCATCCTGGTGTGGGTCCTGGCGTGTGCTTGTTCGGCCCCCACTTTATATCTGAGGAACACGCACTTCCTCGAGGGGCTTGGCGTGGAGGCCTGTGTGATCGCCTATCCAGATCACACCTGGTATCTGACCCTGGCCTGGATGAAGATTGTCCTGGCCTTCCTGCTGCCACTGCTTGTCATCTCTTGTTGCTACTGTGCTATTGGTAGACATTTGTTGGCTGATACAGGGCTGGTAAGAATGCAGAATCTGTCGCACCCCCCCAACATGCCCTCTTTTAAATCACTGGAGAGCAGTAAACCAGAGAGACCTCCAACCCCATGTGTGAGCCCCAGCTCCAGCGGGGGCAGACCCCTGGAGGGTAGGGGGCTGGAGCGGGTGTTGTGGACAGTAGCCGCTGTGGTCCTGGCCTTCTTCCTCTGCTGGTTCCCCTTCCACTGTGTGACCTTCCTGGACGTGCTGAAGAGCAAAGGCTGGTTGGACAGCTGCTGGGTCAACTGGACCATCCACAATCTCACCCCTCTCACCCTCTGCTTGGGCTTCTCCAACTCGGCCATCAACCCCGTGCTCTACTGCTTCATCGGAAACCATTTCCGGGGTCGACTCGGGGGCCTCTGCAAGGGCCTGTGTGCTTGTCTGAAGGCCCGTGGGGAAGATCACAGCCAGAAGAGGGGCTCCTTCAGCACCAGGCTGAGCTCCTTCTCCCGAAAACTCAGTGACCTGAAAGACTTGGCGATCGTGGAGCCCTCTGGTCCTGCCTAACGGGCCCCCAGAAGGAAGACTTTCCCTTCTCTCCTCTGGCTTCACACCCCTAAGAGTGACGCCAACATTAAGTGACTGCTGAACTTCAACAAGCATGGATGTGTGAGACGGAGGTGTTACTATAACTGTCTCATTATGTACTTAAGTATTGAGTCAGATTCCTGCAGAGCTCAGGGCTGCCCTGCAAAGACAGAGAAGCGACTAAAGAAAAGACGAAGCTGAGAAAAGAAGGGTTTCAAGTTCTGAGACTGATTACTTAAAGCGTGTGACAAAATTAATGAACTGAATGCCTGCGATGCTGCAGCAGGCAGCTGTTTTCACTGAAAAGCTCTAATAACCCTCTGAACACTACCTGCCCCTGCAGACACACACACAGTTAGAGACTAGCTGGTGAACAACAGCTAAACAGCCAGATTCTTCCAAATGTGGTGAAAGAAATGAGCTAAATTTTAGCTTTAGCTAAGGCTAGCTGTGGCTAGCTCACCAGCTAGTTTTGATTTAAGGGTTTGCCTTTTTAGCTATGTTGTAGATTTGCAAACTATGAAGTTTTCTCTGAAATTATACTTTTCTAGTGATATTTTAAATGGCAAAACAAACATTAAAGACAAAGATTCTGCTCCATTTCAACTGAATGTGAATGTGTAACGTTAGCGGCTGTGTTTTGGCTTTGTACGGGCCAAAAGATTTTAGAGGATGATTATTAACCAGTCATAACACATGCTACGTTCCCTGTTCTTTGTGGGACCAAGATATTATATGTGTAATCATGTAGCTCCGTATTGTATTATGCTATAAAGGCAGTTTAGGAAAATGGAAATTACTGTGTTTCTTTGACTGAATAAGAAATAAAGTGAATATATTTCCCTACAAATGCCACTTCTTTGTCTGATATAATTCTCCAAAATAACCTCTACTGACTTTTTTTTTCTTTTACTAAAACTGCAGCTTGTCTGGTTAATTTTACTCCAGTTCCACTCATGATTCCACTGATTTTGTGAAGCTGATTCCATTTTCAATTTTTACTTTCCTTTTTTCCCCCAATCTTACGCTCCGACAGCTGTGACTGAGAGCTTCCCCCACCTGGGAATGAGAGGGCCGGGATTACTGTCGGCCTGGCAGACGGACATTCATCCCCTCCTCTCCCTCTCCTCTCCCCCCTTTCCCCCTTTCCAGAATGCCTCACATGGATTCCGTACATATCAAGGCCAGATATCATAATCTCATACTAATGTCCTTATGCATTCCATTCCAGCCAGTTGTGTTGGTTGAGGGGGCCGCCAGCTAATCAATGATGTATCTCTGTCTGCTATTTGTGTCCAGTATGGATCCACTGCATTCTGCATTGACCCTGGCCTGCCTCTCTGAGCTGGGAGCTAATGGAGTATGGTGCGATTTTGGTTTGCACTGCTGAAGGCCGTGGGATTATTATACACAAGAAGAAGAGAGGATAATACCAGAAACACTTTTGTTCATGCCTAAATGGTGAAGTGTTTTTGCTTTTTCATATTTAAGACTTGTTACCAGGATAGACTGAATGTTTTTAAAGATTAATATGGCACCCAAAAGAAAGGAAAACTTCCAGTCCTTACTTTAGGCTACTTGCAGTAGATCACTCTTCATTAATCTTGCAAAATTTGCCACTGGATGGCGCTGAAGTGCTGCAGAATCAGTGGATAAGATGCCACTTGCTGCTTACCCAGACAGAGCCCCCAAGTCCCACCGCTCATGATCTTTCAGAGCCGAGGGAAAGATGGCTCTGACAGAGACTGATGACTCACGTAGGCTTCAGTTCTGAATGTGTAAAAACAGAAATCCTCTACACATGCTGCATTAAAGAGAGCTACCGGCTCAAAAGAACATGCTGAATGGCGCAATGAAAGGCCTCCAAGCTGTCGTGACCACGGTGTTAACGAACATTCAATAGACATTTCAACATGACGGATTTCATTTTGTTATAATTTTGTTATGATAAAAAATATGAGATGAGCTTAAAATACCGGCCGCTGTGCTACCAGCTTGGTGAACTGCTGCAAACATTCAATATTTTAATTTGACACAGCAGAACTTCCCGACTGACGGGACAGATTGCAGGATGAGTGTGTTGCAGCTCCACAGTATGTTGTTCATGCACACAGCTTCATTAGCTGATTCCTCACTGCTCTGCAGAGCAGGTGTGTGCGTGAGTGTCCTCAATACCTGTTTAATAGTAGACAGATCTGTGACGTGTGTTGTGCAGTGTGGATGTGTGATGAGAAAATGTAAGCTGAAAAGTATAAGGAACCCTTTAAAACAGCAGGTGACAAACTACCATAAAATGTCTCCCTCTGATGTGTAATTTAACATGTCCAAATTTGACAAACTGAGATGCCACAATGTAAATTAGTCTTTAGTTTTTTCTTATGGGTTTTATTACAAGTTTAAGTAGAGAAGTGAGAAGCAATGCTGGTATTTTATCACATTTGTGTAAAGTAATTAAGTGCATTTACTCAAGTAAAGTTGAGGTACTTTATACATCCACTCCACTCCACTTCAGAGGGAGATATTGTACTTTTTGTTTCTGCTACATTTATTTGACAGCTGTAGTGTGGGGACTAGTTACTTTTCATATTCAGATTGTACATAAAAAACACGACAAATTTATAAAAATGTTAAAAATGACCCCTGACAGAAAAAGCAGGGTCTAGCTGGGGCCTCTTGTCATGTTTTAGATGTCTGTGAGTTGTTTGCAGTTCCACCAAAACGTGTCAGATGATGTAATTTAAATAACTGTTGGCGGACCAAAGAGGTAAATGTACCCAATATTTCACAAAGAAAAGCACAGATTAAAGAAAGGTTTAATAAAAACTTTTTTTTAAACTAAAACACCTAACTGTATATAAAGTAGTTAAAACTAGTGGCACCTGGGGCAGTTACAACAGTAACAGCAGCTTACTATATCAGTCAGTTTACTGCAGAATGAGTACTTTTGATACTTTAAGTACATTTTGCTGATAATATCCTGTACTCAGTTGGATTTTGTTACTATGTATTTGCTACTTGTTACTTGTCATGGAGTATTCTACATTATTGGCACTTTTACTTACTGTAAGGATCTGAACACGTCTTCCACTGTCGGCTTTTGCACAGTAAACTGTACATCACAATTCATGGAAACTGTGGTGGAAACAGACAGTGTAAGCACAACTTGTGCTAATAAGAAAACAAGGCGAGGCCTCTAGATAATTGAGCTGGAAACAGTATAAGTCACTGCATAAGCACATTATGCGTGTTCCTGTGCGAAAAGGGTGATATTGCTTTTTTTCTTTATCCCTCTCTGGTGCTTTCTATTGTTGTGGAAAGATTCAGTTAGAATCTTTGAAGTTATTTCCTGTTGAAAAATACAATCATTTCCTGAGAGATACACAAACCCACTTTTAAGGGTGTGGGTGTGTGTGTGTGTGTGTGTGTGTTACTGTGAAAGAGGCAGGCTGAGCATCAAGCCATAAAGGTTAGAGGTTAGAGAGAGCTGCTATCAGTCTGGGTGAGAAGGTGGGAAATCAGAAAGCTGGCTCAGGCTCCCTATAACAAACATTTGAAAGAGCGAGAACCGAATATCAAATGAGAGGCTGGACAGCGGTCTTACTTTTGTTCCCAGTCTGCAGTGTACACAGTGAGGACTGAAAGGACTGCCTGCAGTAAAAAAGTTGAAGGTGAGGAAGGAGAGGAGAGTTGGCACTTGGGAGCAGAACAAAAAGCAGATCTGGAGAGGAGCCGGGATGGAAAACCTGCCCGTCTACCACGGACCCATCGGCAAGGAGGAGGGGGAGAGGCGGCTGGCCCAGGACGGGCGGGATGGCTGCTACCTTGTCCGCAACAGTGACTCTGTGGCGGGTGTCTACTGCCTGTGTGTGCTGTGAGTATGAAACACAGATTGTGCGATGTCTCTCTTTGTCACATTACTGAGACCTCAGACATCACAACAACGCATAACCCTGTTTTCTGCCATTGTAGAGATTATTGATCTCCTCACATTTAAGAAAATAAAAGCACAAAGGAGAAAACAAACCAACAGAAACTAAAAGAAATGTGGTGGCCTATTATTATATGTGTGAAAAGTGAGTCGCACAGGAGCAATAATGGTGACAGGAGCAAATACTTAGTACATTAAATTGAAAGATGAACCCTGGGTCAAAGTTGTTTTTGTGTGTGTGTGTGTGTGTGTGTGTGTGTGTGTGCAGGAGCAACGGATACGTCTTCACATACAGGCTTCACAAGAACGACGCAGGTTCATGGGCTGCAGAAGTGAGGCATTTTCCATCTTATTCCTTGCTCTCGTTTTCTTTTTCACACCCTAAAACACATCCGCCTCACTCTGGTTGGTGTTTATTAGTTCTAGGGGTTGTTTTTTTTTTTTTTTTTTGGTGGCAGCCTAATTCAGCAAGCTGTGAATTTGAGGCAAACATGGGTTTTTTCCCCCCAAGGAGTGACAGCACTGAGAAATGGGTGCATTGCTTTTCCTTTAGCAATAACACCCTGTGAGATAGTTTGGAAATTTAAGACGCCACAGCATCAGCATACACTCCAGAGATGGGGGAACGTAGAATTGCATTTGACAGCATTTCTGATGGGATATGTAATTGAGCACTGAGGGTTGGCAAACACCCTGAGATGCGAATGCATAGAGACATCAGAAGGCTGTGTCTCTCTGACAACTAAGCTAGATGCTGTTGTAACTACATTTTGCCCTCGCTCATTTCTACTGACGGTGTCAAGCGAACAGATGGGGGGGAGAAGACTTGAATTACACGAATTTCACTACAAGCTCAATAACAGTTTACATTATTCATGTGCAATATCAATCACTTTAATGAAATATGCTGGGGATCCAGGGGGTGACACTTGTGGCGAGAAGACAGAAACACCCAAAAGTGCTTTGCTGTGTGGGAAGTGTTTCAAAAACGTTTGATTGAATGATTTCAAAATGCAGTCAAAGAACAAGACTCACCGTGTCTTACAGCATGATTGATTGCACAGAATGGAAACAAATAATGCTTATTTTAAAGTCCTTGCTTGACATATTTATATTACTTTGATGCTTTATAGCTTATAGAGATATTTAACTGGCAGCTTTGGCAAAGTGGAAACTTGATTACAAATTCAAAAAACGACGCAAGACTCTCTGAAGGATCCCTGATAAAGTTGAATTTCACCAAAGCCAAATGAGTTGCGATAAGTCACGTGAAACCTTTACGGCAACAGAAGATGTATTCTGAACAACTTGTTCTATTCTCCATTTAAGCCACAGATCATCTCTAAGAACGATTATTTGTGTTATATTTCAGCTGTTGAGATAATGGGACACTTTAAAGCATCTTAGATGTCACACATAAATCCTAAAATAAATTATTTTTGTTGACTAACAAAATATTTTTAAAAAAAGCCCAAGGGAGTAAATGCTTTCTGAGGCAACTATTGTCCTAATTTAGCTTTTAAAGCCCTTGAGTATATTTCCCATCCTTCTACAGCAGTTTTTACAGCAACTATAGATTGGATTTCTTCTACATCATCTTATATGTTGTTATGGGTCCTTTTTATTTCCTTGAATACAAGCTCAGTGTGGGTCAGTGGACCAGATATATAAGAATATAACCGACACGATTCCCATCCCATCCCTTTGCACAATGCACTTCTGCCTCTGCTTTTAGCAAATCTGATGCCTTTTTATGAAAGGTGAATCTGTGAAAGCTCATTTCAAGCTCGGTCCTGTCCTGTCCTCTTCATTTCCCCAGTGGGGGTTTGATGTGGAGAGATGGAGACGGAGAAGCTGAATTCTCATCTGCCTTTTTTCTCTCTCTCTCTCTCTCTCTCTGTTCCTCTTGTGTTTCAGACCACTCCTGGTGTGCAGAAACGATATTTCCGCCAAATCAGGAACTTGATAGCAGCCTTCCAGAAGCCCGGACAAGGAATTGCCATGCCTCTGCTCTACCCTGTCACCGCTCAGAGGCGGGCGCAGACTCACATGGAGGCACAGGCGCCCGGTAATAGCCTGTCACCAACACACGGTGGCCAGGATGCTTGCCTCCAGCAGCGGCCTGCTGCTCAGGGACAAAAAAACAGAAACAAGCAGGAGGTGCGGCAAGCTTTTGGTTAGGGACAAACCCTAAGCTCACCATTGACCTAATTATAGAATAAGAATCTCGTCTTTGCATGATGCCTGCTGCTGCATTTTGCATGCTGTGTGTGTGAAGTAAATGTCATTTTTTTCCCAATTAAGCAGCTCCTTTATGTCAGCAGTGACTCAGATCTCAGTAGCCTTCCCACTAGCTCTCTCTTTTTTTCTGCATATGCGGCTCACAAAGTGCCTCATAACTTTCAGGGATGTGATGTAAAAATATTCAACTGCTGAAACATTAATATCCATTACTGCATACATGAGTTGACAACTGATATTATGCTCTGTTTTCTTTATGCAATTGGGCTGTGTGAATGGCAACGAAAATAAATGATATTGGTTGAAATAAACTCTTTTAAATGAGGTCACGCATACAGACATACACACACACAGCCGGGCCTCTGTTTGACACATAATGTGGAACAAAAATTCAATTTGACATATTGAAGTACTGATTTCCATGGAGAGAGTGCTGACTTCTGGAGAGGGGGGGGGGGGGGGGGGGGGGGGGATATGTCATTCATCTGTTTGACATTACTGGCTCCTCCTGAAAAAAATGAGAGAAGGAGGAAGAGAGAGGGAGAGCATCCATTCAGCCCAGACAATTCTTCAGTGCAGCGGTCTCCTAGCAACCGGACCCTCCATCTTTTCACCGCCGAGATGAGGTTGGACAGTATCTCGCTGAGCATATGGTTTAGAAGCGAAGGTGCATCGCGGCCGATCAGCAAAGTGCTCGCCGGGAACGTATATCACCTGCTCGCAGTCAGAACATATGCATTGTGTGGCTCTGTCATCCGCGGCCCAGGAGAGAAACACAAACAATTAATGGTGGGCAGATGGTGGAGTGACGGTGGGAGGGAGGCGAGTGGGGGGATAGGCAAGCAGACGGACGGGGAGGTGGATTAGTGGTAGCTAGATTAAAAAATTTAAAAAAAAAGAAGAAAAAACAAACAAAACTTCTTTACTTTCTTTTTTAACTTTTTTTTTGCGGGCTTGGATGTGGTTCACATGTAGTCTGATTGGCATTTCCTAATGAGAGGAGACAAGCTGTAGAGAACAGCACAGCCAACTCCAGGTCCTGCCCCTTCTGCACTCACCACCCACTCGCTGAGCCTCAGCTGTCACATTTCTTTTTCCCTTCCTCTGTGCTCTCTTTTTTCTTCTTCTTCTCTCTTTTCTCTCCTCCTCCTTCTTCTTCGTCTCCTTCTGACAGACGCAGGTTTCTCATGCATATCTCAGTTTGAGCCATAATGATGGGTGATAATGACAGCACAGATTTGAAACTTACAAACTCCGAGGAACAAGAACAAAGAGTGCACAACAAATGTGTGGAGGGAAGGCGCAGAGACAGAGAGGACGCGAGAAAGAGAGAGAGAGTAGAAATAATAAGCAACAATTCCTATGAAATCCCAGGGAGCAATCTGGTAATTCACACATAATAACTTTAATCAGCATTGTAACCCAATAAAGTCAGATTTTTCAGCGAGAATATTTACTATAGCCATGTATAATTCTTTGCAAAAATGTAACTGTTTTCCTATTGATTAACAATACTGACACTTACTTATGAACAACAGAATATCCAGTTGAGCACTTTTTTCAGTGTGAAAGCACTGGCTATGTACATTCTTGATTTTAGTATACACACTCATACAAACTACTGTTGGAGCACACCAGAGGCGGAAAACCAGAGCAGGTTTCCCTCTCTAAAGGGGAGTGTCAGAGTCGACAAGGCCTCTCTTACACAATATGTAAACGATAGTATATCCGAGGTAAACCACGTAGGAACTCAAATGGCAACCGGAGAGCTCTTGATTTGAGTCACCAAGAGGATCAATTCACTGGCGATCCTAAAGTCTTCATCTCCACAGTTCAGTGAATTCAAACAAGAGAGTCCAAAATGATGAACAGTGTTGAAACAGCAAATGACAGACTGTCAGTCCGTCAGTCAGTCGGTCAGGGAGTCAGTCGGTCGGTCGGTCAGTCCCGGGCCAGTCGGGATACAAAAAGCAAAGCCACAGCCAAACCACACTGCTTGTGCCACTGTTAGAAATCGGAGAAACTGGACGATAATAATAAAATACCATCATTTTGTCACAATTAAAGGCATTTGGAAATCATTTTTTCCCCCAATCTCTCTTCCTGTTCTTCTTTGTCGTCGTCTTCTTTTTTTTTTTTTGATACGGTATAGAAACAGTAGAACAAATCCGAGTAGAGTAGAAACAGGCAGTCTTTGGTGGGGTGGGGGGCTGCTCGTGTGTCTCTGTTACCTGCCCCCCACCTCGCTTAGTGTCATAAAGTGGATGTTGGAGGGGCAGTCGGACAGCTCCGGCTGCTGCTCTATAGGCAGGGAGTAGTAGCCGTCGTAACCCTGAACCAGTCCTCCGGACAGTAGCTGCTGCTTCTCCGCCTCGCTCCACGCCCTGCTCCCTGCACCCCCGAAATCCACCTTCTTCCTCTCCTTCTCCCACGCCCCCTCCACCGCTCTCTTTCTCGCCTCCTCCCTCACCCTTGCCTTCTCCTCCTCCTCGTTCCCGCCGTAGCGCACGCACAAGCACAGCGCCCCCTGCTGGAGAGTGATATCAGCGAACCGCCGAGTCCTGCCGTTCACCATGGCGCTCATCTGAGACACGCTGACGTTCACCCCGGTCTCGAGGATGCGCCCCCCAACTCCCAGCCCCAGAGCGAGGTCTTCCTCGATTGGCCGGGACTGGAGGAAGTGATGGGTGTCGCAGCCGCGCACGGTGAAGCTCAGCCCGCTAAGGTGGACGGCGCCGTTTAAAACGGCTGCTACGCGGCGGCTGTCCTCGCTGGCCACACCGATGACCTCAGCGGTGACGCGGCCGTGGGCGACGGCGAACCGGATGCTGGGGCCGAGAAGAGAGGGGCGGGAGCCGAAGGGAGGAGGGCGCGTCGGTCTGTGGCAAGTTGAGCCTACGGGCTCTGAGACCAGAGGCAATCTCTCCAAAGAGATGAAACTCCTCAGCTGTCTCCGCAGCTCACACTGGATCCCCAAAACCACCTGGGAAGAAAAAAACAAGACCGAGGTTTGAATGCACTTAGATAATATAAAGGCTCAACCGAGATAGTGGACTCTGTCACAACAGACATTTTGACTTGTCCTAACAGGAAAAGCACAAGTACATCTAATAACTTAATGATGGCTCTGTTCCAATTAGCTGCTTAGGGTTATTAGTAACATTGGTGCTTTTCCTACTATGACAAGTCAAAATGGTGGCAGTGTTAATATTAGTGTTAATAGTGTTAATGCGTTTCCTGATGTGAGGGATATAAAAAACGTTTATTAGGGCCGGGCGTATTCTCTGCAGTCGTACTGGGATTAAATGATTGTATTGAGTTATTTTTAGTCTAAATGAATAAATCCAAGCAAATGTGTTAAACATGAACAACACTGAATTAATGAAGTTATATGAAGAGTTTTGTCCCATATAATGTACTGAACATTAATTCATTATTTTACATGAGTTTAAATAAATGTGTACATGTTGTGATATATATGGCTGCAACTAACGGCAATTTTCATAACTGATTAATCTGATGATTGTTTTTTCGTTTAACTGAACAAAACAGTCCAGCCCTTAAAGTTATTCAATTCACAACGATGTGAAACGCATAAAAGCAGAAAATCCTCACATCTAAGAAGCTGGAACTGGGGACTGTCTAACTTAAGTGACTTTAATTACAATGTATTGATTATCAAAAGTATTTTCAATGTGGCGACTAATCATTTCAGCACTCATGCTGATATCTGATCATCATCATTCTTGTTGTGAAAGTGGCATTGATTTCAGCCATATTGCCCATTATGAAGAACCATTTAAGTCACAAAAACAGCAGAAATGGCACTTAGAGCGCCTTTAAGTTTCTCTAGGAAATTATGGAAGAAATAATCACATGAATAAATCCTGTAAAATATATAGATGAACCAGTCATTTGTTAAAAAACAAAAATATATTAAAACTCAAATGTCCCCTTTTAAAAAAAAAAAAAAATCAAATTTTCCGTTGCCGCTTTAATCTCAAGTCACTTTTTATTTAATAAGGTCACTTTTCATGACAGGGGAGTTGTCGTCGCCTCCTCACCTTTCAGCCAATCAGAAGCCTGCAGCCGCTCTTAAGCAAGCTAAACAACTGCAATCAAATTTAGCCAGCTTGCTAAAGATACTACTGGTTACTGTGACTCATTTTAGTATGATGGGTGGAGTCAGCCAGTTGCCCAAAACAATTTGACTGGACACATTCACAGTATTTATACGCCCCGAAGTTCAGAATGAATCACAGAAAACACTTGAATGTTCTACACAGACATAAATACTAAAACGCATATATTTTTTTTACATATACTTGGCACAAACCACAGAATAACCAATCTATTAACAGTGGAATGAGCCTTGCTACTGCAGTTGGCTGGGGTAGTGGTGGAAAACTCACTTTGCTGGAGTCCCAGTTCTGTGTCTTGGTCTGGGTCTTCATCAGTTCGTATGTTTGTTCCATTCGGCCCACGTCAGGCTTCGGGAAGCCTGGGACAACATTATGAAGCTGGAAGCCAAATAGCTGCAGCCAGCTACCAATGTCTGGACACACACACACACACACATATAGAAAGAGAGAAAATTGCATGGAGGGAGAAAGTTAGAATATAATGTGTATACTGTGAAGCAAACAGAAAGTCATAAGGCCAGGCAAACAACACCTTGTACAGGAAATCACAATATATGAGCACAATACGTGGCAGAGATGCTTCGGCTGGTGTTTCCCTGACAAACAGATTCCTTCTGTAATAAACAATCCTGCTGCAGGAAAACGTGACGGGCCAAATGAATGTTCCATTAGCCAGAAGGACATACGCCCCCGTCGACATCCTATATTCATTCTCCTACTCTCCTATTCCATCTCTTTCCCTCGCTCGAGTTTCTGTTTTGTCTCTCGGGGAAACAGTATGTTCTTGACAGACAGAGGGAACAAAACATAACAGCCTGTGTTAAAAAACAAGCTGATCAGAGGCATGGCTGTCCTTTTCTGTTGCTGGTACATTCTATCTGTCACATCTTCTCTCTCTGCCACACAGCTCACCTGTGGTTAGCTGCGAGCCCCCTTCACTCACTCAGGGCACATGTTTCCTGTGTCGGAGCGTGTGTGTGGGTGTGTGGGTGCTGCTGAGTGAAATATCTGCCCATGCGTGTGTGTGTGAGAGCTGTAAAGTGGCAGCTCGTGTGGGTCACTCAGCCACTGATTCAGTGTTGAGTTGGAAAGTGAATGAGTGTGTGTGTGTGTGTGTGTGTGTACACGTGTGAAGCTCACCTGTGGTAAACTGCGTCACCTCCTCCACTCTCCCTACTGGGCAGTTATTTTTGAAGGCGTACAAGTTAAACGGCTTCGGCTCCTTGCTCAGCTCCCCCCACAGTTCGTGATTGGGCGAAGTCCATCGGCCAGCGAGCGTGTCGTAATCCCGCCTGCCCAAATGGACCAGCCGCGTCAGAGGATCATACAAGCCTCCGTGGAAGCCGATGACAAGCTGGAAGTCAGGGTTGGTGTCCTGGTAGACCTCTCCATAAGGGGTGTAGAGGATCTCTTTGACCAGCCGCCCCTTGCTTGAGAAAACAGCCCTCGGACTCCCCACGCTGTCACAGGCGACGTAGTACTCCTCCCCGCTGCTCAGCTCCATGGCGATGAGATGCCCCTGCAGGTCGTAGTACAGCGATGTGATCAGGTTGCTGCTGTGGTTGTACAAGTGGCTGACCCTGGTGGGGTGTGACAGGTCAGCGTAGAAGAACTGCAGCTGCTCGCCCTGGCTGCTCTTGGTAGCCACACGGCGACCCAGGCCGTCGTAGCGATACCACACGGTGCGCTCGGTCACCCGGTTGAAGACGCGGGTCAGCAGGCCGTTGGAGTTGTAGTCGAACAGGTCATTCGCTCGCTGACGGAGGAAGCCGTCGTCATCCACGCTGTACTGTAGCTCGCCAAGGTGTGTGATGCGGTCTCTCTGGTCGTAACGCAGTGGAGTCAGCCTGGAATTACAGCAAACAGGTACAGTAATGCTGCTGTTAACTTATAAAACTCTGTCTAACTGAAATACTTCAACAAGACTGAAGAGTCTATGAGGAGTCATGTGACTCTGTGAGGCTCAGCAGTACTTTGAGCAAGATGCTAATGCTGACATCAATGACAATGCTAACATGCTAATGTTTAAAGTTTACCATGTTCATCATAAACCAAATTCCATGGCAATCATCAAACATTTCACTCAAAACCACAAATGCCAACCTCAAGATGGCGCTAGAAGAAAAGTCAGTCACTAAGGTTGGTAGAATTCATCTTCTGGCGACCCTGAATGTCTGTAAAGAATTTCATGGCAATCCATCTAATAGTTGTTGAGATAATTCAGTCTAACCAAAAGTTGACCAACTGACATCGCCATTCTTACTGACTTACCTAGCGCTGGTGCCGTGGCTGAGCAGGTTAATATTCCCGTTGAGGTCGTAGCTGTAGCGCCACTGAGGCCGCTCATTAACTGAGGCGCTCTGCAGCTGGCTGTCTGCATCGTACTCGTAAGTGTAGCGCGTCACGTTGTTGTCCACACCCACCCTGATGTCACAGGTGGTTGTGCGCCCCGCGGAGTCATACTGGATGGTCATCCAGTAGGCGATGGATTTAAGGATCTCATACTGGACCTCTACCACCTGGCCGTAGGAGTTAAAGACCTTGGTGTGCTTCATCAGGTGGGTGGTGATCACCTAGACAACCACAGATGAAAAGGGTTAGCCATGCACTCGAACACAAATACAGGCTGAGGCGCTTCATGCAGCATTACATCTGCTTGTGAGCTGTGAGAGTGAACCAAAACAGTAAAGTTGTAGAGCTGAGGGAAACTGCAGAGTTGGGTGATAATTTTCTGTGGGTTCATCACTACGAGAGACTGCTTTTACATAACACATAGTCCAGTGATCCATTGTTAATACAAAAATATTGACTAGTGCAGCTTTAAGACATCATCAAAAGCACAAAGGTATCCTAATTCAGGTGTGTTATATCTTAGTAGACGGGTTTCTGCCTACCTGGTTGAGGTCATAGAAGATGACGCTGAACTTGCCAAACTGCTCGACCCGTCCTGACACGTCGACGTAACGGTACAGATCAATGGGAAGGGGGGTCTCATTAATGACTGCCTGCATGCTGGTCACTCTGAAGTTGTTGTAGCTGTAGTCAAACCTGGCATTGACCAAGCCTTCTTCGCTAAAGCGGAAGATTTGCCGACTTGTCAGGGGACCTACACAGAGCAATCAGAGCGGTTTCACGTGAGAAATAGCACACATTCACTTGCACACACGGCCCTCACAGTAGGCCACCACGCTACCCGCACAACCCTGCCTAATTAATTCAAATCAAGGACTAATTCTACATCATTAACACAGACACACGCAGTGCAATCCATTCAATCTTAACTATCCCCACACCTCTATGGCATTTCCAATGGTGACCTTTAATATGGAGAGATAATGAAATCTAAAGACAATAGCCATGATGGGCCAATGTGCTCCCTAATGTCAGAACATCAACTTTAACAACACCATTCATCACCTCTGCTGCTAGCTACAACAGCTCATCCTCCATTTGGAAAAAGGCCTGCTAATGAAACACCATTATGGTGCTATTTGAGATGACTCTGATTGCAGTTAAAATGACTAAGTGTCTAGCTTTGGAGACTGTAGAGAGCTGGATCAGCATTACATCTTCTATTTTTATTTTCTGTGGAATGTTGATTCTAAACCTGCGCTAATGGGAAAATGGCAGAAGCACTGAGAGTGATGTGGAGGCTTTTCTGCAGCCCTAGGGAACTCGCAGTCTGTTCGTCTCGCTTCTCTAGCTGTCACGTCCCCAAGCTGTCATCTTTCCCTCTCCCGTTCTGTTCCTGTTCTTCCTCGCCTACCTCTCTGTATCCCTTTTTTTTTTGGGTCCCTACTCCTTCCTTGTCTCCTCTCAAGGGACAATTACCACTATCTCTCCCCTCTCCAAGGCTCCGTTTGTTCTGCTGAAATGAGATCAGTTAAAGGAAGGTGAGAGTCTTTTCACAGTGAGGGCAAAAGCGATAAACACACACACACATATGCGCACACACACACACACACACACACACACACACAGCTGCGCCTCGCAGATTAGTGACACCTGATCATGGCGAGCCCATCGCAAAGCCATGTGAAGCGAAGCAGCAGCAGAGATGAGAGCACTCTCAACGACCCTGGAAAGACTCGCTGCTGAACTGTATTAACAATGACAGTATTCGAACATATCTGCTGCCACCGCTACAGCGGCCCATTGATGGTCATGCCATTATTGGGTAATACTACAATTTATGGGGTTGCAATGTCTTTCTAACTAATTTTCCGAATCAGAAGCGAAACAATTGTCACATCATTAGGGTTTTAATTGATGGCCTCGGGTAAGATTTCAGGATTTCCTGTCCCATGCAGACATGTATGAGACGTGCAGACGTGAACAAGTGTTCACATGGGGGCAGGCAACACAAATGCAGTATATCCACACCTAGCCCACCACATATTTGCTCATATTTATGCATTCACTTTGATCTGAAAGCTTGGTTGCAGGGGCAGGAAAAAGATAGCGTGGCTCAGAGGGCTCTGGGGGTGGTCTCGTATTTACAGCTGTGGTAGACCACAGTCTCTTCCACTCAAACATGCTCGGCCCTGTTCACACTTCTAACTGTCTGAGCTGCATGTCAGATGAAATAGCACCACGGCTGACTCAAAGGCAAACTACAGAGTTTGATACCACTCACCAAATCTAGCTCAAGAGGCATCATTGTGCAGTCTCGTCACAGTGCGGATGCTTTGAGTTGCAATCAGAAGCGCATTTTATGCTCAGGTTTCATTCATTCATTTATTTTAAATTACTCATTTAAAGATGACTCACTGCACAATGTAAATATTTCAAATTTGTGGCAGTCGGTCCTCTTAGTGCTTATATGCCGTGGGTGCACATGTATGTGTACCTGTCTGTCTGTATCGTATGGAGCTTATGAAGCCATTATGGGTGAGATGAATGGTCTTGACAGTGCCAGAGGCGTCGTCGTAAGTGAAGGTCACCAGGGTGGAGTCGTAAACCACCTCTGAGAGCCGCGCCGCTGGCGTATACCTGGGAAAAGGAGTCAAACGAAGAAAAGGACAATTTATAGGTGAAAAGTTGTGTCAGAAGTGTGGAATAAAAAGGTATTTCATTAAATTAAAAAAATACAGTAAAACATTTGAACTTCACTACAAGCAAACATGCTATACCTCATGAATAATACAAAGATCTCTTGGGCCTTTAAGGAACAAGTTGCATCATCCTTCAACATTTCATCAATATCAGAGTGGCTGCCGTGCCAGTTATGGCCTTTCAAATCTTGAAAATGAGACCGTTTATTATGCTGTAGTGTCCCCATCCAGCCAACGAGTATTAAAAATGTTGAATGCCAGAACGCTGCCCGAATCAGTCCTCCAGCGTTCAGATCAGCGGCGTCTGACATAGTATGATGATAAAAAATTTGACCTTTAATCAGTCTTCCCATTAGTCCAATCAGTATAATGTGTGAGGACAGCTGTGTGTGTGTGTGTGTAGCACGTTTTGTGTCAGCTAAGACTTGGAGCCGTAATAGGGCTTTTACATTTCGGAGATTAGCCTTTAATTATAGCACCTTCATCAAGCCAATCAGTGTTATGTTTTTATATGGCTGGCTATAGTGCCAAGATGCATAATGCAAATCCAAGTTTCATCAAAATCAAACGTGTGGTGTCTCCAGTTTCACCTCTTCCACACTGCATTGCCTCACCCAAATGAACTGATAAAACCAGCAGCCAGTAACATGTCCGGGATCTGTGTCACACCTGTAGATGACGCTGCGTCCGGTTCCCAAGTACTGAGTCCTCAGCAGCCGCCCATCCAGGGTGTAGTCCTGCATGAAGGAGGACTGGCTGTCAGGCGGAGTGTGTATGTTCCTGTAGTAACCGATGGACAGGAGCGACTGCAGGGTATGTTTCACCATGCTGGGCATCGTCACGGCAACCAGGCGGTCCGTTTGGTCGTAGTCGAAGACGTAGCGCCGCTGGCTATGCAGGAGCAGCATAATAGACTGCAGGAACACAGACGGATGCACAGCAGAGTTATAATACTGTAGCTCTGAGGTTAGACGAGGCGCTTTCTTTCTCTGTCTGGTGTATTTTTTATTTCAGTGTCATTTGGTGAAAACTTTTCATCACCAAAATGTCTGCACTTCAGAAGCAACCTTGGTTTTAGCTTGAGGACCATACATTTTTCAGGTAATCGGTGAAGGCTTTTTAATTCTTAAACACAAAAAAATCCTCTTAACTGGAACTCTGGGTTTTTCAGACAACAGCAGCATCTTTGTTTCCGGTTGAAAGCTTTACTTTAAACGTCTGCGTCTGCAGACCTGTAGCTATTTGAACTGCAGTAAAACAATGTTGTGCAAAAATTATTTTCGATTTAACTGTAAGGTATAATATTAACGTATTAATAATACATGCAGGTATTATAAATTTTTAGATGGTTCTGCAATATAAGCTCATTTACTCTCTAATTTTGTCTTGGACCAAAAGCTGACACTAAATATATTTCAGCATGAATATCAGTTCATTAAATATTTCAATTAATTTCAAGGACGGAAATTATAGCTTCTGGTCGTTTTCAACTTTGTCACACGCTTAAAGGAACATACCTCTTTGCATGTTTTATTCCATTTACTAAATATTACATATGTTGTACATTATTTCTAACCATTTTTCAAAGCATGGAAAGTGTTCTTTTCTTTTCACCACTCAGTGGAAAATCAAGTTACAGAGCCTTGAAACTTGCTTGAGTTACGTAATCCATTGCAATTGTCCGCTTTTACTGCTCTCAAAGCTATGGTGCTGTTGTGTAGTCATTCAGCTATAAGTGCAGACTGATTTTAAAAAGTCTGCACAATAATTGAACTCCGAAAGAAAACGTAAAATGGATGTAATCTTCACTCTGCAAATGATTTAAGGAAATAAAAAAATAAAATGAATGAACCCAATGGGAGGAAAAACACATTAAAACACGGTTGGTAGTATAGGACTGTAAATGATTTGTCTCGCACAACGGAAGGACTTTTTGCACTGTTAGTGTTAGTTTTGGTTTCAGATAACTTCAATAACCTTGAAGCAGCAAACAAAGGATGAGCAGATGTGTGAAATTTGTGTTAACAGCCAAGACAAAAACAAAAGGCAGTGAAGCCATCAAACAAATCTCAGCATGATACAGAGAGAAGCTGTCTATCAGAACCCCCCTCCCCCCTCCACAGCTCTTACTCTGTCTGCGTATGTGTAACTCCAGATCTTGCCGTTGACCCAGGCTCTGGACACCACCCTGTCGTTCTCGTACTCCAGCCGCTCGGACCAGTCTCCACGGTGGATGGCTGACAACAGACCTCCGCCAGAATAGCTGATGTTTACTTCAGTGTATTTGCTACTCGGGGACCAGACCACGGGCCGGCCCAGCGGGTCGTACTGGATGTGGAGGGTGAACTTCCTGTGGTCATCGTAGATCTTCCCTACTCTGGTGCTCTGATCAAAGTCTATGGACAGCAGGTTCCTGTTATGTGCCTGAAAAAAACACAGCAAAATGTCTGCTGCAGGGAGAACTAAAGGAAACTTTTAAATGTTGCTGCTTTATAATCATCATACATTCTAAATAAGGCCGCAGACATGAAGTGGCATGTCTGAGACAAGCAGAGATTTCATTAGTTTCGATAAATGAATTGTGACATTTAGAGCAAACTGGACCTGCATAATAACAATGAATCGCCATGTGAACAAGTGAAGAACCGAGTCCTGGGGATTGTTAATTAATTAGTGCACATCAAATAAAATGTCCTTTTGCATTTCATGAAATATTCTGTTTGTGTAGTGCACTTTCTGTGGCAGGGGAAAAAGAGGTGTTGCAGTCGGCGTATGATTTGTGGAAAGTACAGCTAACGGATTCCGAGTCATTTGACCTATCAGCTCACCTCCCAGTGATGTCATTAATCAGTCAAAACATGTTGACATGTTGTGCAACACCAAAGTGTACCACGGCTCAAACTGCTTTACAGTTTAGCTCAAAACAAATCCGCTGAATAGATCGCACTTGAGGGGAGGTATAAAGGTCAGATTGTGCAACTTTTGGTAAACTCAGCGTACTTCCTAAATGAGGCTAAGATGATGTAATTTGACCTATTCACACCAGTTTCTCAAGATATTTAGCAGGTGTTGAGATGTTTACTGGTTACCACAGTGTATTAAGTTGCTAATGCATACTGTCTTTGTGTAGAACTGAATTTAGAGGGCAGGATTCTCTCTGTTATCTGAGTTATCTGAAGAATGAGCTGGTGATGTAGTGTTTTACCCTGAGCCTGCGTTCATAAGTGCTGTAGTTTGTCTTGCTCTGCTCCTTCCTCTGCCTCCACTCGATCAGGCTGGGGGCGTGGTCTCCAGGCAGGCTGATGTTACAGCGGCTGGCCGTGGGACTGACTCCTCCCCCAACGCCTCCGGGGAGGAGGGGCTCCGTGCTGAGTGACAGCTCCATCCCGCTTGCCAGCGACACAAGGAACGACCCATCGGCGCTCACTCTGTATGAACTCTGAGCGTGGTCTGAGGGTCGAGACCGTATGGGTTAGTCACACATGTACAGTGACGTGAATACACAAAACCACGAGTGCACACAAGGATGCAAATATGCAGCAACAGATGGAAAAAAAGTGTGAAAAACATCAGTCGCTGTCTTCAGTCTTGAGAAAAATCAATGTGATACAGTAGCAGACTACATGAATGCAGTGAATACAGGTCTGGCCTTTTGTGCGTGTGTTTTGTTTGAATTAATTGCTACATTCTCTGCGCTGAGTATTTTTCATATTTTCTCTGCAACATTAGCGCTGTACTGTATCTGCTATTGTATCTTTAGTAAAATCTGATCTATTCAGACCGAGAGCAGGAGAAAGAGAGTGAGAGACATGGACAGGGAGTAGGAGAGAGAGAGCAATAAAAAGAGGAAGAGAGACAGAGACAAAGAAAGAAAGAGAGGGGGAGGGGTGCTTGGCCATACCAGTTTTTCACACATTGCAAATATTTCTCAGAAACTGTCCTTTCATTTCTATACAGCTCTGAGTAAGATTTCATACAGAATTTACACATGCCAATATCACTTTGTCTCATGCCTTTACCATTTGCACAAAAATTACAAAAATAATCATAAAACTATATTTTAAATCATAAAACTTAACACAGCTAATAAACTGGATGGTAACTTCTATTCCCTCCACCACTATAAAACCTCTTTCTGTACATATGGTTATTGTTGCCTCAGAGGCAGGGAAAGACACAGTGAATTTGTGGGTGGTGGAAGTAAAAGCGGGGCACTCTAAAATAGAGGGTCATTTCAACTTTTCCCTGGCAGCGCTGTCATACTGTAGCAGTGCGCACATGCCTGCGCGCGTGCAAGTGTGTTTGTGTGTGTTGGAGTGGCTTCTCTCTCCCTGCAGTCCTGTCATTGTGACAACTGCTAGAAAGCAATTAAAGGGACGACATGAGAAGAAACTGCTCCCATGAGCGGCTTCTCCACTCCACTCTCATTTTCTCCTCTTCTCATCTCTGCCCTCTTTTCCATTTTTTCCTGCGGTCGTTAAGAGTTTGACACGTCAGTCGGCTCTGCCTCTTTTTTTGTGAATATATATATATTTAAAAAAATCACTTTTTTTTTACTGCCCATTAGTCTGGTTATGTAAAGAGGTCATATCAGATCCATATGTGAATTATTTATGGAAAGGGGACAAAATCCTTCTTTCAAAGCTGTGAATCTCACTGCGCTCACATCCACTACAGCCGAGGAAAAAAAGGAGAATAAGAGAAACACAGGTCAGTGTGTCTGACCTGAGCAGAATAACAGCCACGTTATTGCAGTTTGCCAATCATAAATGTTTAAACATCACTATAACCTTACGGTCTGCCCTCCGTATGTGATCTAGGCTTTAGTACGCCACCCCCCCACCCCAGATGAGTCATAAACAGCTTTCCGGGGGTAAGATGCATTGGTGTGGGGCTTTCTTGCGTGTCAGCCCGTGAATACATGAGGACCTTTCACGAGTGCCCTCATGTTTGGCTCTGTGTAAACTTCTTTGTCTTCCTACAGTTTGTCAATATTCCTGCTGATCTACGAGGAGTGAAAACAACGCCCCATGCTGCTATACCTTGTCTGAACGTGTAGATGGTGTCACTGGCAGACAGGTTGGTGCTGGTGACAAAGTTCTCGCGGTTGGACGCCTCAACCTCCACCCGAGACCAGCGCTCCAGGTTGCCGTGGAAACCGCTCACCTCACCAGTGGGGAGGGTGATGTTGGTGACGCGGCCCTCGCTGCTGTACCTTGGTGAACAAACACAAAGGCGATGATGTGCAAGCGCAAACACACACACACACACACAGATAACGGTCACTCATGGACAAACGAAGTCAGCCATACGCACATATAAGCACATAAACACATGTATGCATACTCACTATCACTCTGTTGCACCCCCTCATACACAAACATCGGCACACAGGAAGTGTCAACTATGATTTATATGTGTAATTATCCAGCTGTGGAAGACTCGGTCGGCAGTGGTGAATAATGCAGACAGATGTGTTTTTGTGTGTGCACTGTATGTGTGATACTAAACATGTGTGTGATCAAAGCGTTGCGGGGACGTCCTTCAGCTGATCAGTCACTTAAGCAAAGACTAAACAGAGAAAAAAAAAGTCTCTCCAGCTTCCTACAGTGATGCACTAGTTACCACCAGATGGCACTCACATTTCACGCCGCAATCATAAACTGTCTCACATTAATACACATGCACATATATGCAATTCCGTGTCCATACATACATTCAGAGTCAAGCAACCAACCATGAATGAAAGAAAAAGTGAAAGACAGAAAGGAAGAAAAAGAAAATAAAAGAAAAAAAGCCACAAAAAAATAATAATAATAATGAGAGCAGCACAATAAGCAGAGAAACAAACTGTAGTAGTACTTACTCATAAACTGTGGTCCAACTGTTCTCATCACTCTTGGTTGCTAGGAGACCTGTGTTGCCATGGTAAGTGATGTGGGCGATGTCATGGCCTTGGGCTGAGATCTTTCTCAGTGTTCCACTGTTGCTAAGAGACAGCCAGTACACCTGTCCGCCAGGTAGAGCCAGCCAGAGAGGCACTCCGTGAGCGTCTCTCCTCACCTGGAGCCCATGGCCGTCCCTGCACGTCAGCCCAGACAGCTGGCCGTCCACGCCATAAGAGAAGTTGTACAGGTAGTGGCCAGTGATCAGGTGTTTGGTGAACATGTGGGAGCCATTCTGTCATGGAAAAGACAAGATAGACAGTTGGCAGCATTGGGTTACACCCACGATTCATAAATCCATTAATATGTTTGAGTGTAAAGTCCTTTCTTAGTAACTACAAGCTACTGTAGCTTCAAACTAGTGATTTACTAAAATGTGTTGCACCATTAAGGAATGTCTTAGCTTTTTAGGAGGCAAAAGATCTATCAAACTTAACTGCTAATCCTTTTTAAATGTAGTTTATACATGGAGAAATAAGTGTTTCAGAGTTAGTATTATTAATACAGTTCAGAATGAGAGGGAGATATCTGGATATGCTAACCCAGCTGACGTTATTTGGTCATTCAGTCAAATTAGTTGGAATTAATTTTGTAATTTGCGTTATATTATGTTATTTTTGTGAAATGTAATTTAAAATCATCCCAGGTTACATCATAGTTAGTAGCACGTGTCAGGTCAGATATGTCGACCATATTCCATAACTTTTACTCTTCACTCCAAACGAGTTGTATTAGCAAGCTATTGTTAGCTTTGTCAGTTGGCTCAGTTAGTTAGCTTCACAGCAGTTAGCATTACACCAGGCAGTTAACTGGGTGTAAATATTTCCTAACAACTAATCTCTAAATAAGAATAAATACCTGAGTTATAACTGGGCTGAGTTTGAAATTAGCAACAGCATAAAATTGCACAAAATGAATGAAAATGCATGTATACTGGGAGTATAATGGTATTCATACAAAGGTGCTATCTTCATCCTGACCTGAACAGAGACATAGTAACAAGTGAGACATTTTACATGCAAATACATGTTCTATAGACATAGCTCAGGCACTGTGTACCTGGCTGAAGAGATAGAGCTCCTGGTCCAGTGGGGAGCTGATCTCCACCAGTCCGGCTGGGCTGGGCTGAGGCTGGTTGGGGCTGACAGCTCTGATCCTGATGTTGCCCAGATCAGCAATATACAAGGTGCCGTTGGGGGCCACGGCCAGAGAGGAGGGGGCTTTGAGGCGAGCGTCACGGGCGTAGCCTCCATCTCCTGATAAGAGAAACGAGAAGGCATTATTTCAATGAGGACAAACTCTTTATGAAAAAAATTATAACAAGTTAAAAAAATTTATAAACACACTGGACAATAGAAATTATTCGTTAGAGAAAGAGAGAAGTCACAACTTGTACACACAAGCTTTGCAAAATATGATGATCCCATGGTGCCGCTTAAGCGTTTATCAGTTCAGCTCAGGACTTGGACTTGTTGGGATACTGTAGCTTTCCAATGGAGTTGATATGACCACCTTGATAGTGACCTCAGCCTTATCAGACGGTGGTAGCGGGTGACTGAATGCATTCAGATGTCTTTGGTAGCACAACAGGATAATAGTCGGGTGAAGCCCTTTAGATGCTGTCAGCAGTAGGCCCAGGGCCTCTGATGGGTCTGTGCAGGCAGCAGGGTGGCAGTTTATCTCTTGACAGCATGCACATTATGTGTGTGTGTATGTTTTTGTGTACGTGTCTGTTTGTATTTGCGCGTGTGCGCTCACACATGTGCGCATGTTCAAAGACACTGTGTGAGCGTCCACGGTGAAGGGATGGAAACGGAAAGCCTCTGAAGAGAGTAATCATCTGTTAACAGCAAGACATGATTGAAAATATGCAAAGTACAACCCAAGAAATAGGGATGGTTACAGCCCATTGGCTTGTGGCATGGGAGAGACACTTCCCTCCATTTTGAATAGAAAAGAGACAGATTTTCATGAGCAGAATTAAATGATAAAATCACATCATCTGACACATACAATGAAAGCATGGCCTAACTGTCAAAATAACATCTTCTTATTTGTTTGGTCCTTTCCGCTCTTCCCTTTATTGCATTTCAGGTGCCCTTCCATGATACACCAAACAGTTAAAACCTTCACTGGCTAGACGAGAGCTTATTCTTTTGCCTGTAATTTGAATGGATTTGAAAGGTTTCTCTCAAGCTGGTTTCCACTGAAATTCAGCTGGAGGTTTTTGCACAGAAGGAGCCTCTCCATGAATACAAATATAAATACCCCCCCCCACACACACACACATGCACTTTCTATATACCCAACACACGCATTTACTTACTTCTCCATTTTGACATTACAGATGGTCAGTTCTTTCCTGTATATTGTCATCGTTTACATAAACGTCTTTATCATACTTTTATATTATTTTTCAAGGGAGAGTCACAACAGTCCTTTGTAGATATTAAAACTCCATCTGACTTAAATAATTTAGACACATTCAAGTAGAGAAGAAAACAGCAGAGGAGACAGGCCAGAGAGGAAAAGTTCTTCTCAAATTCTGCTAATAAAATCACTGGCCAGCAGGGACACACAGGCTGCAAGATTTAATCACTCAATATCAAGACACACTGACTATTTCAATTAATTTAAGTTACGTCAAAGCTTTTAAAATGTACTTGTTTTGTTTCCTTCCTTACACTTCTCAACCAGGCCAAGTATGATATGATCTGATGCGAGTTTTAAGTGCAGTTACATGTTGTTTTTAGTACTGTAATCCTATTAGACATAATCTAATACTCTCACATTACTTAATCCTGCACTCACATAGCGTGTGTCAGTGTGTGTGTGTGTGTGTGTGTGTGTGTGTGTGTGTGTGTGCGCTTGATGACCCACCAGAGAAGCAGTCACAGTTGGGGTCTATCTTACAGTCACAGTCCGTTGGGGCTCCAGAGATAACAGATATCTCCCCGTTGGTTGACACCTGTGAAGTGTTCAAAAAACGTCACACAATATGCTGCAGGAGATTATTGTTCAAGAGAAGATAGTGTTCAACGACAGCCTTTGTTACGTCTAATCTCTACGACAAACACGATAATGGCGGCATTTCATAAAAAATCCTGAGCTGGAAATACAGATTAATGATATTTAATAATGAGCATAAATCAAATAAGAGGGGAAATGACGACAATGTATTATGCTGGGTTTGTTCTACTGGTGCTTCAACCAAACAATGATGATATCTATGATGGCCAACTCTTTATTTTAGGAAAAAGAAAAGAAATGATGTATCTTCAGTGTGAGAGAGAACATTTCCCTGTTTGGCCTAAATGGGGCTTTTGTGGACAGATTGATGAATCTTGAAATTCGGCTCTCCAAACAAATTAAACTGATTGTCCTGACGGAGAGTGCTATAAATGAGGGTGAGAACTGCTACACCAACAGTTTGATTTTGATGCATCTTGGAGGGGTGATGCTTCTTTACTGGTCCACGGGGAGCATGAATTGTTTGGGAAGATATGTTTGATTTAGATTTTTTTCCAGCTTTATTGTCCCTTTGGAAAAATTGCTTTGCAGTGTTTTTTATAAAGCTATTCTATATTTTGATTATTGACTTATGTGGCTTATTTGCTTTCTTGCCAAGAGTTAGGTGAGAATACCACTCATGTCTGTATAGCACCTTTAAAGCTCAAACTAACATGTTATATCTTGTTAGTTTAATCCTTACAAAAACAAAGTGTAAAAATAAGATTATAATATACCTTGTTATTTAGAGAACTTTAGAAATCCTGGTAGGAAGATGGGAGGTCAGTGATGGCACAAACATGCACTCATATTCCAGAGGTGGCAAAATATCGGAAAAAGAGTTTATGCTTAAAAATAATTACCGACTTCTTCAGAGACATTGATTGGATTTAAAAGTCTTGTTAGTTGTATTCGACAAATGCTCCCTCACAGAAAACAAGTTCTTGCAATTTGCGCTTAATTGAAAACAAACAAACACAGCCACAACAGAACTAATTTGGGATGTAATGATTGTGATTTTAATGCACCTCAAAGCTCCAGTAACATGCATATGCCTCTATACAAGATTAAAAGTAAAATTTAACACATACTTGGTTGTGCGTGTGTGGCCTTTGATGTATGGCCAAATGTTTCGGGTGCGTGTGACAGATGTGCCTGGACCATGAGAGCAGACCAACAGCAGTGCCAAAGTATTGCCTAAACATTTATTGCGGCCAAGGCACGTTCACATTTAACAGGGCTGATTAAAGTGAAAAAGAAATCAGTCTTGCTGGCTACAAGATGCAGCTGGTGTCAGCCATTTAAGATGAAATGTAGCGGTTAATTTAAAAGTGTCATTTTTTATCAGTTTAAAATATATTGTCAGTCTGTACCTGTGCGCAGCTAGTTTGTCTTACAAGTGACACAATTTTCTGTATTTAATTTAGTTTTTCCTACATGACATTGTATCTGCATCAGCCTGACAGGTTCTGGAATGTGTTTGAAACGCTGAGAAAATCTGCAACACATCATCATTAATTTCATTTTACGGTTCAGTGTAAAACAGTTTCATTCACTCTCAAAGGACAGCTTCTACTTGTTGCAGACAGTGTGTGTGGGAACCTTCACAAATAACTCTCAAGTCTTACTCTGAGGCAGGAGGAGTTCTTTTAGTGCTGGTTTGACTTTCTGTGTGAGATGCATGATAAATATGGACCCAGAAATACCAAACATAAAATAGGTGTGACAAATACAGTAAAAAAGGACAGCAATTTTCATTGCCCTATCCAAAATGGCTGCCAGGTCTCCATCAAAAAGGCATCTGAGGCATTTTATGTTCCTGTCTGCCTCCACATGGGCTCAGCGTGGTGCTGCTGACCACAAAGGGAATATTGATTGAGTCCAGCAGGCAATATCTTTGTGGTGCAGGTGCCCAAATGCTGTGGGCCTGTGATATCATGCTGCTAGCTAATGGACGAAAAAGTTATTTTCCTACAAATGGATGAGTATGTCTACGTGTCAGAGGCAGATTCTTAACACTATCGTGTACACTAACGGCTCTGGCTCCGTGATCATTCACAGACACCTGTCCAGAATTTAGAGGATTTTGGAGAATGTAGTGAAATAATATTGAGGTGTATGAATCAATGGCCACAGCAAAATAGCCATTTACATTTGACATTAGTAATTAGTAGTATAGGGCAATATATTAATACTTTGGATAAGTAAATCTTCTGGAACTTGATTATAAATGAATCAAAAATGAAATGGGTGACACTTTAACATGCGAGAGCTTTCTGTAAAAATGCCTAAAAATGGGAACCTGATGGCTGGCATCAGATCAGTTGATTCTAATGACATTAAACTCATCATTGGTAGCTGCCTACAAAGCCCGATCAAAAGCATCTCTGGTAAAAAAAATAGGGTGAAAGTAACTATGCATGGTATTTTTTAGTGACCTGTTGGATGCGGTTGATGCGCCTCTCATCGGTCTCAGCGATGAACAGTGTGCCCAGGTGGGACAGGGCGATGGCCTTGGCAGCCTCCAGCGTGGCGCGCACTGCTGCCCATCTCACCAGGTGATGGTCTATACCTGGGACCTGGCAGTGGATTGGGCGGCCCGCCACAATACGCACCTGAAGATTTTCTGATACCTGATATGAAAAGGAAAAATTACAAATGCTTCCAGTAATTATTTTTGGCCAACGGACACTGACAATATATCTGTGTTGATCCAGAGCATGAAACATAACCAAATCTAAGCCTGCCTCGTCTAACGACTCATTAAGTCTTGTACAAAACACACACTCGATTCATTAAATATGGAGAGCAGGTTTATGGATAATAAGCTAAACCTGAGTGACATTTTCTTCAAAACAACGTCTACAGAGACTGTTTCTTCTTTTAACAAGGTGCTCCTTTTCTTTCTTTTATGTTAGCAGCCTCACTCGCTCTACATGCACCTTAAGTGACAGCACTGCAGATTGTGAGAAATATTTCATTACTCTGTATTCCTCTGCTACATATAGCGCCAATGTCTCTCAAAAAAAGCATACGACTGAACAGGACACAAGTTTGGATTGAATTCTCTGGCAAACATGGTGTGTGTTTAGAACTGCTTCTCCACCTGTAGGACAATGTTGTTGTCCAGGATGTAGAGGGAGTTGTCCAGCGGGTTGATGGCCAGGTCTGTTGGCCACTCCAGACGCACCTGGGGAATGACACACACACACACACACACACACGTACAAAAACATACACCATACAGTAACACATACAGTGTATTTCTATCATGAAATTTGAACAAAAGAACAAGAAAGCCTTGGAGGGTATCGCCCACAACAGTCAGTTACAGGTGATACAAATAATATCTCCTTAATAACATAGCATTAGGCCTCCTGACCCTCCCTGCTCCTGCAAAGGTCAGCGGTGGGCAGGGAGCCTTCCCCGTGTTTATTCAAGACTCACACTGGCGCGCCTCGGCACTGTTCCAAATGTCAGCCAATAACCGTGATCGCTGCCTGCTCAAATAGCACGCCCTGCCCGCTAACGCTGTGAGGGTCAAAGACAGACAAACCTACACTAGCGGCACCGCCACCCACATCACTGTCTATCTCACACAAACAAACACTCAAACTGTGAGCTATGGAGACGGGGCGGCGCATCTGAGGGATCTGTGAGGTGATTGATGACTCTGAGGATGGATTGGTAAATAAATGGATCATGTTAAATTGCCACTGACATGTCCAATTATAGGCTCTGTCAAATGAGAGAGAAGAGGGTTCACTCTGAAATCCCATTTTAAGAGGTGGAGAGATTCATCAAGCAGGACTCACTCTGTCCTCAGCCAAAAAAGGACACGCATCAAATCTCTCCTGCTCATGATATTGAACTTTGCGGTGATGGCAGGCGATCACATTTACGAGTTAAGCTGAGCTGTCCACAGAGCTGGGCCTGCTGGAGTCAAACTAGAACTAAAATGAAATTTAGCTCAGCAATCAATATATATACTTTGTGTTTGTTTTTGACTTATGTACTACCGTGGTGATTGTGTATCTTAAATTGGTGTTCTGCAGATGGTGGGAATTTCAGGTTCTGAATGACAGTGTCGGTACTGGTACTGACACTAAAAATAGTTTAAACAGCCACACAGGTAGTTAACAAGCGCGGGGGCTGATGTTGTTAGCCATCGATTAGTATCATCTGTGATTTGAGCCTACATGAGTCTGTACATTACTCCGTGTCAAGATTTGAATTACGGGGGTTACGTCTGCGGCCACACGATTATCCGTTGCTGTGGGCTTTGACACTCTTTTGCCATCACCCCAACTGGACCCATAAAGACAGAAAGCTAATGCTAGGTGCTCAGGAGAGACTCAGCAGGTGTTGAAATAACATGAGAGTATAGTACATCGTTTCTATATATAATAGTATCATTATATTTCATATTTCCTTATACAAAACGTGAGAATTCAAATTTCAGACTTTAAACTAAAGCCAACACTTGGCTGTTGATTTAGCATAACTTACTGCAGTGATGTTTGTCTCGCCGTACAGAAGTTTCCATCAATACTGACGGCACACTGAGGTCACAGCAGTTTATAAGAACAAACACAGATGGAGGATGAAGGCGATCAGACGTGCTGCAGAGGCCGATAACTAACAAACGGAGGGATTGTGAGGCAACATGGGCCCCTTTAAAGGCATATAAGAGCATCTCTGGGAATTCACCTGGGCTGAACACGCATATTCACACACACATACACAGCCGCTTGCATCCCTATGTGTGGGCAGAGATCCCTCTATAGAGCCAGCAGTTCATCTATAATTCATCTTCTGCTCTAATAGGCCTGATATAAGTCAGCAGTGTGATCTGAACGCTGGCTGATCAAATCTGTGCAGTAGCTGTCTTTGGTCTCTCTCTCTCTCTCTCTCTCTCTCACACACACACACACACACACACACACACATAAATGCACACAAACAAGAAGAGTTTCTATGGAAGAGGCCGGGCAATTTAGATTGACAAAACAATCACTGCACAACAAACAAATACTTATTGTTTGTGATCAGTCGCCTTTCTGAGTTAATTACTCTAATTAGAGGGCACAAAACACATGCAGGAGTCTTGTGTTTCTACAGATTATCTACACTCAAATAGTACGAATGAAGCCTATTTCAGAGAAAAACATGTGGCTCTAGCTTTCTACAAGTCATTTCAAGTCTACTGCATTACTTAGCTTACCTGGCTGATGTCCATGCGTGCATCACAGCTTAGCGGCTGCGTCGACATCAGTCCGTTTGAGCCAATCACAGTGGAGAGCAAACCCCTCTCATTAATCTTCTGAATGGTGGTGCCATCAACGAAGTAGACAACACCTCTTTTATCCACCGCAATACCTGGGCGGGTGAGAGAGAGAGGCAGAATGAGCTTTTGGAGATGACAGAGAGAGCGAGTGGGGGTGAGAGAACAAAAAGGAGAAACTGTGAAAGAGAGTATGAGATAGAGAGAGAAGAGAAGAGGTGGAGAGGAGTGAGTAAGGGAGGAAGGTAAAGTGAGGAGAGGAGAGGGCTTCGGAGAGGCATCCAACTCAGTTAGACATTCAGCTCAGCAAGCGGCTGTCTTATCAAAGGCACTGCACCACAGAAATGTAATTATATTTCCATTCCAGAGCCCACTAAAGGGATTAGAACAATGCAACTGGAGGAAGAAGTTATTTGTCACATTAGATGTGAGCAGGGTGCCGCAGTGAACTTTTGACATTTGCCGCTTGCAAGTGTGCATTATAAATGTACATCCGCGGGTCAGACACACGTGTGAGTGTATGCATGTGCGCATACGCTTGCCTGTATTTGAGCAGCACATGTTTACTCATGCTTTGCCAGTGTGTTTTGCAATGAACGGCGTATACTTGAACTCTCCTTGCAGTGGAGCTCTGCAGTAGACAGTGAGAGAGAGAGAGAGAGAGAGAGAGTGAGGGAGAGAGGTAAGTCCAGGTATTAAAGGTCAGGGCAGACTATGAATCATCTGTTATGGATGAGGAGCGACCTTCATCTCCGTCTCATCTCCATACAGAGAATAGCCCTTTGACTCAACTCCTCGGCAATAATGTTCCGCGACTCAACCCTCACCTCTCAAACCATATGCCGCCAATTCTCCTTGATTGCTTTCACTTAGCATCCGTGACAAAAAGCCATATTTCAGTGTACCTACCTCGCTGTTGGGCCATTTAAAAATACATTTTATTAATGGTTTATCATTAAGTGGTGTCAAGTTTATGTATATATCCCTTTATCTCAAGCATGCCTGAAGGGATTTAATGGAGACAAAAGCCTACTTATATCTAACTAATACACAATCAATCACATAACAAAATGGTGCAATACGATACACAACAAAGGAAACCATAAAAAATCCCACGGAACACAGTAGCATGGTGAAAAGATATAAACAGGGCTGAAACTATTATTTTCAGAACTGATTTATCTGTCAATTATTTTTACTATCAATCCATTATTTATTTGTCATTTTTTGGCCAATTTGTAGGCAGCGGAATAAGCTGAAAACACAAAATTCAACACAAATATGTTAGCAAACAGTTGTCTATTGACACACGCTAATGTTGCAGACATGGAGCAACATTAACATTAATTTGGTGTCAGGTTTCTGGCCACGTGACGAATGTATGTCCAATATTCACTCTCCTTTTTGCTCCGTTTTGGTCTCCACCAACTCCTGAAGGAAATCTCTTTAGCTGCTAAATGCTTCATTGTGTTCACCACTTAGTTGTTGACTTTGATAAAAAATAATAAAAATATTGATTAGTGCAGCTTTAAAATGTCAGAAAATAGTGAAATATGCCCATCAAAATAGCACAAGGTGATTTCGTCAACTTTTTGTTTTTATCTTATTTTATTTATTATTTGATTATATTTGATCTTTAGTACTGTTTTTCTCAACCAACACAGAAAAGCAGGAGAGAAGCTATGTTCCTTACTCAATGACTTGAACAATTAATTGATTATCAAAATTGCTACTGATTCAACTTCTGTCAATCAACTAACCAATTTTGGATCTAGACATAATGGGCTTATTGCCCAGCACCATAGAGAATGAAACTTCTCAAAAATATTCAGTGAGTGATCTGACCACGCAGAGGAGCCAGCACGTCATAATAAAAGTGGACAATGGAACGACACCATCAGTATGCAGTACAGCTCCAACTACTCCTCCCTCATTCAGTCATCTTGTCCCATTTCCCCTTGATTCTTATTCTGGTTTCTGTCAGTCTTTCTCCTTTCAAACTCTGTCATAGTGGATTATGTGGGGATGTGCCTGTGCTCACTTTCTGAGCCTCTGATAGAAATCACCACTGCCCTTTTCCCCAGGTGGCTCTAAGGTCTCATCCTCCTTGACATACAATAGCTTTCTTTACACGTGATTTCATTCAACATGTGCGCACACACACACAGACACACACACACGCAAACACAGCGCGCCGCCACCACAACTAGATTCACAAATGTCCTCAAACCGAGCAACCCTGGGCCGACCCTGTGAGTCATAAATCGTGCAGGTGGAGTGGAGGTGGAGAGAGGTGGTGGGCGGGAGGAGGGCCAGGGTCAGTGTGTTTCCTCCAGAGGCCAGAAGGTGAACTGCAGAGCTCTCCCTCCTGGCCCCTTCATCATCCCTCTGACACAGACAGATTACACCGCCCACACAGCCTCACCCTCCCCACCCCCCCTTTACCAACACCTTTCCTCGCCTTTTCTAGCTTTCCCTCGCCCTCCATCCTCCCTAACTTGATCTTCTTCTGCTCTATTTTTGCTCCCTCTTCCCTCCCCTTGTTTGTTTCTTGCTGTCCTTTGCTTTGTTTCTGTTGTTTCACTGTCTCTGTCTTGCCCTGTATGATATAGGTGCAAATCAAATTTGTGCCCTTTGACCCTTCAAGAATGTCTGAGCACTGTTTTCCTCTGCTCCTTCCTTTCGCTCCTCTCGGCCTTGCCATCTCTCCTCCTGTCACCTGGCATTATGCAGGAGGGGCGTCTCAACCCACAGCATGGTCTGAGCCCACTTAGGTCTGAAACTCTGCACACTCCCTGCTCCAACGCTGTCCTCAGATCCTTCCTTCCTTTCACTTTCCTCCTCCTAGCACCCTAAACCTGTCCCTGATCTTAGAGCTCATAAATTCTGCACAAGGACATGACGAGGCAGCCAGGACTCTCTCTCAATACTGATTTCTGTTCTCTCCCTCTCTGTCCCTGGATGTTACTCTTTCTTCTTGTCTCCTTTGGTTCTATTGACTTCCATCCTGAATCCCCTCTATTCTTTCTTTCTTGCCTTTGTTTATGCTTTCCTGACACCCTCAGTATGCACGCTCAGGATCTGCATGTCTTGTGTTCCCACAAGCAGCTTCTAAATAACTGCCTATCTATCATCAACAATAATGTGCAGGACCGGGCTGACTTATTCATCCTCACACAAGCACAACAATGAAGAATGATTGCTATTATTGCTTGGCATTGGCAGAAGGATTTACGCCAGTTTATGTGTTGTTTAAGAGTATTTCGCCATGTTTATTGAAAAGGCAGCAGATTAGTCCACATTCTACTTGTTGGGCTGGATTTCCTGCTGCCGTGGGTAAAGCTGTATGCTGCGTTAAGGGAATTTACAGCCCTTCCGTATAGCCGATGGATACTCACAAGACATCAAAAGATTTACTGTTTCTCCCTGGGTGGACCTGGCACTCTGATACTCATGTTTAGAAGCTGGCAGACACACCAGTGGAGAAATAATTGAGATAAATCTCAACTCCAGAGGGAGACGGACATTTGGCTAAAGTTGGGACTGGATTTTTATCATCAAAGAAAAGAGAATTAGGCTGAGTTGCACTGACCTTGGAAAAAAACACAGAAGGAGGGGAGAGGAGAGGAGTGAAGGAGAGGATGATAAAGTGATGCTTTTCACATTCAGCTCAGATTTAGGGAGAAAATGTAGCCAAAGAGTTTAAGACAGACAGCGCCAAAAGAGGTGTGAAAGAGGAGAGAGGTGGTGATGAGACAAAGGGACATGATGAGGAATTGCTTCAATTAACTATTACAGGCCAATCACTCTCAATCAAAGAATGTCTTTGTTCTCCGTTCCTGTCAAAAGAATAACAGTTATAACGGCCCCCTGTGGCAGTGCAATACAATCCGATCTGATTGATGCCTTGGAGAGGGGTCTAAGAGAGCATCAGCGTTGATTACAGCTATTTGAAGGGAAGGAGCCACCAGGGATTTTCCGAGCAGAGAGCGAGGGAGAGGTGAGGAAATTTGTAAGGTGAGAAATTAGATGAGGTGAGAAAGACTAATTATATCAAGTTGTGGATTATGTATCTTATCTAGCAGTAATAGTAGAAAGACGTGTTGGCATACAGTAACATCAGGATGTGGTGTGTGTGTGTGTGTGTGTGTGTGTGCGCCTTTGTGTGTGTGCTGCATACTGACTGCTAACACCTGAGCCCTCAAGAGTGCAGGAAGTCAGCCTTCTGGTGTTGTTCAAGTTTCCCTTCTACTGTACTTTCACCCTTCAAATGTTGACAGCAAAGCTGCCAAAAGAGCTGCCTCGATGGATGAAAGCGAGAGGAATTGTAAAATTGTACAGAATACCAACATCATGGTCTGTCAGCCGCTAAAAACAACCACCTAAGTGCAAAATAAGCATATATTCTGCAAAGGAATCCCACTGAAGCTGTGTTTATGGAGGAGAAGGCTTAATGTGTGCATGTATGAAAGTTCCATTTATACCTACAGCACAGTGTGCATGCAGGGGTGAGAGTCGTGCACACACACACACACACACACACACACACACACACACACACACAGATACCCAGCCTCAGGAGTAAGTCATTCAATCTGCCCTACCATATCCCCAGGCTCTGTGGGTCTTGATGACATGGCCTGACGTATTATTACAGCATCTAAATGATGCTATAGCTGTAGCTGATCATGGCCATGCCGCTTCTGTACAAAGTACAAACTGTGTGTGACTGACAAGTGAATGTAGACAGGTCTACCTGCACAATTGGCCCCAGTGAGTGACTCTGGCCATAAATAAAGACCAAACCAAATTAGCCCGAAGGGTTCACTGGCAATTACAGAGCAACTGAAAGTGAAGCTGAAGAGCATGTGGTTTCATAGAGTCTTTAGCTGGTCTGTGTGGCTTGTGAATGTGAATGTGTGCGTTATGTCGGCGAGTGCAAGCTTGTGGAATGCGGCGAGTGTGTGGGTGTGCATGTTTGCGTGCGTGCGGTGAAGTAGCTAGGCGAAAAGATAAGGCATGGCAGTTAATCACATTGTGCGCATATGCAAATATAGAGCGGATAAATCAGAGTGTCTGCAGTTGAGAAATTCACACTCCCACACACACACACACACACACACACACACACACACAACTTTCATGAAGACTCTGAGGTTGCCCATGTGCACTAAAGGGGGGAAAATAAACCTGCTCACTCAATCTCTGCACTGTGAAATGGCACTGTGCACCATACTGATATTAAGTGTGCATAGGTTTGAGTATAGGGGTGTGCATATTTGTGTGTGTGTGTGTGTGTGTGTGTGTCTCAAAGAGTGTATGATTCCACACCTGTATTAAAAAATGACAGTCACGAGTATGAATGCATCAGGCTGCCATCAAACACTGCTCTGTGATCTATGAAGTGCAGCACTGTAGTACAAGTGCTGCTTCCAATGCCGCTTATTTTCCCCAATCAAACACTTACCATCAATCAATACAAGATAGCGCCATAAATGAGGACGGGTGTGTATTTCTGGTAGATCTTTGGTAAGCAGAAATAATTCATGCTTCTTATAATTAATTATTCATTAAAGCCCCACAGAACAGACAGTGGCTTAGTAATTAAGTCTGAATCAGACACTGTGGCTCATCTAATTATCAACCACTGTAAGTTTGTTAACATATTAACCCGCATTAATTAATTATTGATAGCTGCCTTTTTTTTTTTTTTTGTTGCTGTTAGTTCCCGACTACACATGTATGGTGAGGCGAGACATTGCGAGCATGCCGAGAACTGGTTGGAGATTTTGCAACAGTTTAATTTCTCTGCGAATAAACATTTTTTGGTGAAAATATGCGACTTGGCGGTAATTGCCTTGTTTGATAGCAGGAAAAAAAGAGATCTAAAGCAATCACAGAGGCAGCAGACAAACTCAATTATAAAAGCAATTGAAATGCTTTGGACTAGAAAGCTCCATGAAAGGCTGAGGGGTTTGAATCAGTGCGGAGCGTCTGCAGATTATGTCGCACTGTTTAGAACATCAAACAAACACACGGAGGTCTATCAATAGAGGCTCTTTTACCAAACATGCCATCACAACAACAAGCCAGCGAGGCTCCGCAATGGTGGAAAGAGGAAACGGGATCAGATGGGAGGAAACAAATGTTTTCACGACTGAAAACGTGGAAAAGAGGCACTAAACTATTATAGATTGCAAATCTGTATGTGCAGTTTCCACCCAAACAAAGTTTCCCACATACAAAGACATCACAGTAGCTCAGCCAGAGGCAGCTCCAGCAGTCTTTATCACAGACAGTTTTGCAGCCATTTCAGATTTTCCTTCCACATTTTCCAAAAGCACTGTATGAGTGTTTCTTTGGAGGGAGGTCTGGCCACTGGTCTCTTGGAAAGCAGCAGGTGATAATGGTACCCAGGTGCAAACATTTACAGGCTCTGTTTTCCCATCCCTGTAACAGCAGCTGACCCCCCCCCCCCCCCAACCTCCCCCTCCATTCCCCCCTCTCACAGGCAGGTTCAATTGGACTGCCAAGTCGAACTGTGCCTGCCACTATCAGTCTACGTATTCATCTTTCTGTCAGTGTGTTTAAAGAATCAAGGTAGAAATAACCTGCATGGGCATGAGTTCACTATCTCTCCCCCTCATCAGAGCCCCCTCCACCACCCCCAACTGAGACAAGTGCCTCCATCTGTATGTGCGTGTGTGTGTTGGGCATTGACCTCGAGTAAATGCAATTTATTCCTCCACTGTGGCAAAGCTCCACTCCTCCTGTCAGCTTGCCAGGCTCCCAGTGGAGGTTGACAGGCCAGCTGCCAGCAGCAGCCATCTCGACCAGTTAAAGGGACACATGTGTCACATTTCCCATGATCACGCTGACGTTGTCAACCTGACATACCTTTAACAAGGCACCCATAACTAACTCTATGTCCCTTCACTGGGAGAGGGACCCAGAGGCTGTCAATCAAAAACAAGCATGCACAAGCACACTGACTGGCACAAACGTTGCACCTTTGATGCACAGACACAGCCTTTGGCCTTAAGCCTGCATCTCTTATTGACTCGGGGCTTCATTACACACACAGTGAGCTTCAGTAATCTCTCTGAAGCTACCCTACACACTCCGACTACAAACAGGGTAGCTGTCAGTCTGCATAGTGTTCTACCTAATACATTACTTGAATAGCAGGCGTTTTACAGGTAGAGCCTCGTTTTAAGTCAGCATAAATTTGCCTCTACTAAGCCCATTGACTATATTTTCTTTGGTCCTTAGCAAATCTTGGCAGTGGGCTGACTACTTCCTCCCAGAATATCTATGAGTCCTCCTCTGACCCATGGTGATTAGCACGCAGACTAGCTACTTTCTGAGATGGATCTCTGTTTTTCAAAGTAGCCCAAGACACGTCTTATCCATTTATCTGGTGAACAATCAAGTTCCAGGCACATGACATTGCATGACATTAGGCTCAACACAATGATCCATCTAGCACTGCCATCAGGCCAGACTTGGCTCAAAATTATTTTTCCATATAAACATAGTCTAGTCTATGCATTTGTCTGCAATTATGAGGACAAATTGTGCTTCTCCAACTTATTTGATCTTATCTTAACCATATGCGACAGGTAGAAATATTGGGATGCCTTACTTTACCTTATTTTCTGGGTACACTATTGCATGCATAAACAGGACGTAAGCGGTTTCTCCAAATTGCTTTGTCCAATCATGATCAGAGTTTCTGAGTAGTTTGAAAGTACCCGTTACTGGTGGAACATTTCAACCAATTCAAGTGCCACCATCCGGACCGAAGTTGAGATCAGATTTTAGGCCGTAACACACTCATGTAGCTTTTGTCCGCTGGGTCTGTAGGTCAAGAGAGAACCCAATGAACGTAGTTTGATCAACATTAAGCAGTAAAATCAGCCACTATTTTGAGTTTTGTTTAAAACACTTTTGGTGTTTGACAGCTGAGTCCTCATTCTGTTTTGATATTTGAGACTTCACCAGAGAAAAACATTTGTGCAAATAATGACTACACACACGTAGCGTGACCTTGTTATAGTGCAGAAAAACCCCTTACAGATATGAAATACCACAAATTCTCACAAACACACAAAAGTGTTTCATTGTGCAGTGTTTCATGACAACATCTGAATTTCACCCTAAAACTGTTTTAATTCAACTATATAATTATATAATTGACATTTGTGTCAATCTTATTTTTATTATGTTTATCAAGAACATCAGAGCATTCAAAAACCTACATTTAGTATGACTTTATTATACAGTAGACTACTGTATGTAGAGCATAGGACCTTTTGGTCAATCTAATGGTTAATGTAACATGTTCAAGACCACGAGTCAACTGGGATTTTCCACTGAAAATATGTGCTCTAAAGATGAAGAGGAGACGAGTGTGCAGTATGCATTATTTACCAAAACTGACTGTGTCACAATGCAATGCAGTTGAACAGGCTTATCAGATTCTTATAGCAGTGAGAGATTAGTTTTAAGATTGATGCAGCTCTGTCAGGAACGCTTACATCCCATAATGCAGACTGTTGTTTGGCTGTGACAAAGTCAGCAGTAAATATACAAACAGGACGTCGGCCATATCTCTGCAATTCTGTCTCCAATCATGTAAAAATTGCTCACTGGCTGGATAAGACCTCGATGTACCTGCGTGCTTTTGCTTGATGCTCTTTTGCTTGGCCCTCTGGATTTGCTGCTGGCAGCTATATTTTCAGCCTCCGTTTTGGGAGAAACGAGTCTCTGGCAGAAGTTCTCTTTGTGGCTGCTCAGTGATGCATGTCTGTTGCACAAACCATTGCCGATCTTCTAATTATCATGGATGCTGCAGCGAGAAAAGCGAGCTGTGGTAGAAATAGCATGACCCAATGGCGTCTCCCTAATTTGCATTATCATAGAGTATGCTGCTGTTTGCCTTGCTGTGTGATTAATTCATGTGTGTATCATTAATGCAGGAATGTCCAGGGGCAAAGACAAAAGCTCGGTCGATGTGAAATGAAACACAGGAGCAGGCTGTTAAAAATTGCGCACACATATGCACACGCTCACACACAGACCGAATCTTGGAGCTATAAACACAGAGTGACTTATCTGATGCCCTTGTTTTGAGAAGTAGTGCTCTGTTTAAACCAACAGAAACAATGATAGTTGACCCTCTGAGAGGGAAGGCAGCCACAGGGCCAGTTTAATATGCAGATGAGGTGTGGGAGCGCTGCACGCTGCAGGATTTACACGCAAAACATTGAGCTCTCTCTTTCTCTACCTCTCTTTATCCATTCATTCACCCTCTTGTTCTCGCATTCCCTCCATTCTCTATTGTTTCTCCATTCATTTCACATTATTTTTTATTCTCTGTTGCGCTCACTTTCTCCCTTTACCCGCTTTCTCTCTCAGTTCTGAGCTCTATTTTTCTTCCTCCATCAATTTAATCTGCTCTCCCTCTCTCTTTCTCTATTTTGTGAGACGCAACAATCACTCTGCACTAAATGCTATGGGAGCCGGAGGTAGAATAACGATGGCATATTCATTCCAAAGTTATAACGCAGAGCAGCTGGCACACAGGCAACACAGCCCTAGGAGATCTTCTAACTCCACTGCTGCAGCCGGCGAATACAGTTTGGGGAGTGGAAGATTCTGGAAAAGTGAAATGCAGGCTGCGGTGATTAGAGCTATGCATTTAAGGGACACTACCACCATGACTCCACTGCTGGAGCAGAAGCAGGCGAGCGGTGTTTGCTGAGTTAATGGTTTGAGTATGGGCCTGCTGACAGCATGGAAAGCTTGATTCGCACTGATGAAACAAACTGGGAAACGCTCCTATGCACACACTGCTACGTTTTCAGCCATTTCTGCAAATGAGACCGGCGCCCAATGTGTGAAGATATTCATTTGCCTAAGCTGCTTATATCTCAACCACCAGCCAAGACAGACACCGTCCAGCATGGGGATCCTGGCTGTCCTGGTCTGAGGTTGGTGGCCGAGCAGCGATGTGCCACGTGAGGCACATTTACCTCTGGCTGTGGCTCCTTTTTTTTTTTTTAAAACTCCCCGGCTGTTCAACATGCTAATAACCGCGACCGGTTTAAACCCCACCGCTTCACTCGGCGCCCCGGCCCCGCTATCTCGACTCTGACGGCGTGCCTCGCGGCCGTGAGGCTGAGTGAGATGGGGACAAATGTGTTTGTCTGTGTGGGGAATAGAGAGAGACGCAGAGAATGAGACCGAAAGAAAGCAGAGGAGAGAAAAGAAGAGGGGAGGGAGGGAGAGAGAGGCCGACGGGGCAAGAGGGAGAAATGTGGTGGCAGCGTGTCAGCTCCTGATAAGGGCATTAGTCTGCCCCCTGTGGGTCGAAGTGAGAGACTGACACTGCGAGCGCTCACACATACATGCGCACACGCCTCTCTCTGTGGATATCAGCTTTGCTTTCCGGGGGTAGTCAACAAAAAATAGATAAGACCTGCGCATGGCAAACATCAACAACTAAACTCTCAATCACTGGAGTCGCTCTCTGAACTCCTCTGTCCAAACCTACACAGACTTACTTTTTACATACACACAGATATTATTTACCAAATGTGTACCGAAAAGAAAGAAAAAAAAAAGAAGTACCCCTTCATGTAGTGAACAGAAGGAGTCCAGAGATGCGAGCCAAGGCTGTTGGGTCCTGTGGGACTGACGCCTCTTTCATGTCAGGCATGGGATCCATCCTAAATGGAGCAAGGCCTTTTATTTACCGAGCTAATTGACTGCAGAGGCGCATGTGGAGCCAACTCTAAACAATGCCCCAGATCTTGTATTCATAAGTGAGTGTTTGAAGGACACAAGATAATCCCTGCAGCTTACACTATGGAGAGACTATAAATTTGGGCAACAGCAGCGTGCCCAATAGTGCTGCAACATTGCTGGCTAAATTAAAATTATGGATTACTATTTAACAACTGTTTGCCGTGTTGTAACAATATTATGTGTCACAGCAGGCCCGCTGCAGCTATGTCAACACCGGGGCACAAGGATGATTCATGAGATGAGAAAAGGGGGGTGGGAGGGATAGAAAAAGAGGCAGAGGGAGCGGAGAAAAAGAAGGAAGGCTCTAATTTGGAGCGAGGAGCTCACCAGAGGACACAAGACAAGATCAATGCCGGAGAATCACAGAAGCCACGGCTTCAAAAAAGAAACGGACAGATATTTCTCTGTGAAGTCTACCACTCATTACCATTGGTAAGAGGGTGCGAGGAGGAGGATGAGTGTGGGCTGTGGCAGATGGATGACAGGGAACCATGGGGCTCCAGGCAGAAATCTCCAGTGCCTGTATAAGAGCTGGTTAGTCGGCGCACAATGGCCACAGAAGAGTCTGTGAAGTGCAGTGAGTCAAAGAGGATAAAATACCTGACCGAGCAAGAACAGGAGGGGTCTTGGGACAGAATATTCTATTAATGTATAAAGGCAGAGATACAGCATTTTCTAGAGGTATAAGGGGCACGTATATTGAGAATAACACTCTTCAGATCATCTGTCAAATTGTAGCAGGAATCTGCTCCAATCTTGTTTTCTTGTCATCATATTTTTCCTCCTCTATCTGTATGAACTCAGGAAGTTCAAAAAAGTAACAAAAAAGAATCAAAGCGCACAAGCTGAGCGTGACTGACAGAGGAGGCCGTGCAGGACCGTGGGTGTAGCCTGAGTGACAGGCCTGTGGCTAAATCTCCTGTGCGACCTGGAGACTAAAGAGGTGGCCAGGTGTGTGGGTGTGATTGGTGAGGGCAGTAAACAGATTATTTCTTCTTCCTGGCAGCACATGCTTTCTGTGCAAAGGCAGCCCCCACAAGCCCAATCTAGTCTTGTTATGGCCTTCCCAGACTACAGTATGCGGTATTGGCTATATAATGGCCTGAATCCACAGATGCTGGGTGGCAGAAGCGATAAAATAAGCATAACAATCTGCCATTTTAACCTCTGTAGTGTGACATGCTGGGAGACAACCAGTGCTGCATATGAGACACCTCACAACGCATTTAAGAAGGTTTGCATCTGTGGTGAGTTCAGTGACACAGAGCAGTCAGAGCACTTTAAACTACTGTGTTACTTTTTCATTCAGTCTAAGTGCTGGAAAGATGGTTAAATTATTATTAATAATAAATATTATGAGAAGAAAGGGTCCATCCTGGCCTCTTCTTCTCACCAAAAATCCAGGCTCATGTTGTGCTGTACAGAACCCATTAGCCAATCTATGGACTCCATGATGACTTTGATGAATGATGCTGTAGATGATGTTGTTCCCTCCCCCGTGACATTGTTCTCAATTCGTTCCCTTTGTCCTCTTCTCTCATTCATATTCACAGTCACATTACAATACAAACCAAAGGAAATATATCTAGGGTGAAATATGAGCGCAAAACTACACAAATATTGCAGATGTGTCATAACAAAGTTTAAGATAAGACTATCCAGAAAAGTATGTGAGATTGTAGCATATATACAGGATAAGAATATGTTCTTCTACTCTGGTACAGAATGTTTTATCAAATCTATTCATATTAATAATGTGCAAAATGTGAACATTTGGGTATGTGTAGCACTAACTGTAAAAACTGAAGATGGCACCATATAAAACATGACCCTGTTCACGGTTTTATATTGTCATCATCGACCAAAGTTATATAAATCCAAAGTTGCAGTAGTTGTACTCGAATAGTTTAGTTTAATTGGTACGGTCATTAGTGCAGCGTTAGTGCGAGCCATAATAATTAGTGCAAGTTCAAGTTTCAAGTTCATCTGTCAATTCAGCAATATCAAATACAGCTGAAAAATGAAATAGTATAAATAAAAATGATTTAAGAAAATGAAGTACAGCTAAATTAACTATTGTTTATCTCTCAACACTAAAGCCATGCTGGTTTCAGTGTCTTAGCCTTAGACTTGACACACTTGGTGTCCACATTTTACAGCCACAGACTTCTGCAATGGATAAAAAAAACCCCTCCCTAACCCCAGCTTTCCTGTGTGTGACAAAGCCTTATTGATGACAGAAGTCAGAAGAGACCAGGAAGACTTGTTCCAGCTAGCAGGCGGGACAGGAGAGAGGAAATACAAATGTAGTACAACAGCAGAGAAGACACACTGCTGGAATCCACTCTTGTCAGCTAATAACTAAGGGTATAATGATTAACCAATTCAAATCGACACTCCGGGCTTAATGTCTGAAATATGTGTGCATTAATTCAAATAGCTTGAACTGGGCTAAAGCTAGGAAGGAATCAGAGCTGAATCTGCAGACTTCTCTGTATTAGAAAAGCTTAATATGACAGGCGTATTTTGGCTTAAGTTTAGGGCCTACAAGTGCCATTTTCTCCTGTAAGCCAAGGGAAGCCATGCTTACCCTATTAGTCAGGCTATTATTGTCATTTTAATAAAAAGATCAAATAATTTCCCTTGTCATATGGCAAATTCTGTATTTTTATCTTGTTCTTGTGGCCAGCTTATTACCCATTTTCTTTACTGACAATTTCTTCAAATGACAGAAACAGCTTCCCTCTGGGTTGCAAAGTGTGCAATTGTTGGTCAGTTTGTGTGCTGAAGACGTGTACTGAGATGCGGTACAGGCATTTATGCCTGTGTGGGTGTGTACCGACTGTGATTGATTGTATCTCACTGACTCTCCTGTTAGCTTTTGTGCATCTGCTATAGAATTTGGTGACGTCAAGCAGACACTGTAGCCCAATCAACCTTCAACCTGATGCCACGTTCACATCATATGGTGTGGATGGTAGTACCCATGTTTACGACTTGGGGGCATTCATGTAACCTGACAACTCAAGATGTTTGCAGAGTTGCCAGTGTGACAACATGGTATTACAGTCATTAAATCTCAATTTCTTTGAATGACAGGCATGATGTGAGGCGTACATGTTTGTTCGGTTATCAGGTACTTCGGTGTTACTATTAAGAGCCAAGTCGTATATATCTTTTGAGAAAACTTGACGTGAAAGGTTACAAGTTGAAAACTGGTAATTACAGTAACTCTGATATGACATGAGCAGAGGTAGGCGTTGTGGCGCTGTGAAGCTGTGAATGGTCAAGACTCAAAAAAGCTCAACACTAAATAATCTACATTTACATAGTTTCTTATAATTCTTCTTCTACAAGGCAGTGTACCACAGAACAGATTGTTCCATTTCTAGAGTTTTACACAATGTGAGTTATGGACCACGATGCTAACACGATAGACCAGAAGTGCTCAAATACGAGTCTTAAAGGTCCAGAGTATCACAGGTCCAGTAAGGGTGCAATCAATTATGAGATTTAAGTGCCACAAACTCCTGAACTATGTACGTTTCTGCATTGATGGGAGAAGCGATAACTTCTTGGTGGAGACACTGATGCAAGCGTTCATTAGTGAGTCTGTTGGGATACGAGTTCTTCACCGTATTTATCTTTGAAAATGCAGATTCGCAGCAGTATGTTGAAGCCACCTTCTGCAGGCAAGGAGCCCCTTCAGCAGGGACCCCAGTGAGCATCCTGCAGAGGCAGGTTTTCTTGGAGCACAGTCAACTCAGTTTGCAGAGAAGCTGCATTAACCCAGGGGCAGATTCTCTGCTCTTCCATCGAGAATTCAGTGACATTTCTGTCAAGAAATTTCCCATGCTGAAGTCCTCAAAGCGGATTTGGAAAATTTCAATCAGCTTTTCCAGGAACTCAGCATGGTTCTGATGGAAATTTTTTTCCACTGGTTGGTTCCAAAAGTTTTGGAAAGTGCAACCTGCCCTCCTGTATGTGAAGCGTAAACACCTCCGGCTTCCTCTGAAAAGCACACACTGCAGGCACGATGTCCCCTCACTCTGTTGCGTCTGCCCTGAAGCTTGACATTAAGGTCATTGAGGTGGGATGTTAGATCTGTCAAAAATGCATCAAGCTTTTATTTTCACTTCATTTTGCAGGAAATCAACAAACATTTTTTGGCTGTTGCATTTCTGTGCTCAGATAGAAAGGTTTGAAGCTCTGCGCGAATGGCCTGAAAACGCTCCAGCACTCCTGCCCACACTGAGCCACCTGGCATTGTTGTGAAGGAGCAAATCATCAAAAGTTGCACCGACCTCTGTGAGAACAATGTGCAGCGTGTGACGCTGCCTTCACATCGTTGACAAGTCACATCACAGTTGTCATTACTTCTGAGTACATTGTACACCGCAGACTAGCACACAGAACTGTTGAGGGTTTAAGCGTTACACCAATCCTCTCTCTCTCTCTCTCTCTCTCCCTGTTGTGGATGGTACTCCATGGCGAGTGAGATGAATTGTGCCCCTTTTTATGCCATCACTTAGTTGCTGGAGCAAATCTTCAACAAATATCATCTTGCTTCAGAGGAATCTGAGAGCCGTATATGATTTATTTTGTCTTTCATTTCATCCTTTCGCTTTCCTTCCAGCATGGCCTCCATCACATCACTCATACACTCTTTTATTAGTTCAGCGGCCGAAAAGGGCTTCTTGTGTTTGCCTAGGACTCATGCTACTCTCAGCGAAGCCTCCGTTGCCTGCTCTTGCTGTTTCATTGATTTTACAATTATTCTTCTAGAGGCGTGATACGGCGACTTCAGCTGGTTTAGTTTCGTGGTTCTTACCTCTGTGTTCTTGGGGATAGTTTTGTTCAAAATGGGCACCTGACAACCACCTTAGCGGGCGGCTGAATGATGGGTGGGGTGACGTGATAGCTTTCTGTCACTCGAAAGCGGTCTGGCTCACTGTGATCCAGAATAAATTATATTTTGGTCCGGATCCGGACCGGGGACCACCTGTTGAGTGTAGGCCTTTTTTTTTTTAAAGCAGACTTTTTGACTTGTTATAGTCAGAATAGCACAGGTGCAACTAATAACATTACAATGGCCTCATTCCATTGAAGTGTCCCAGTAAGCCATGACAGTGAGCCAGCACGCATAATACCAGGGTCCTGAATCTGGAACACCTGAATGGACTGCTGCCATGATTATTAGTTATTTAGTCACAGCTGTGGTTTTCCTGCTGTGACATGGCAAAATGTCTGCTGTGGAAAAGATGTAGCAGTACTTTGGCACACAAGGCAGAAAAACCTTCCTTTTTAAACACCATTTTGTAAGAATACATTATTTTGAAGGTAAATCAATTGAGGTATATAAAATAATTACCTTCAAAAGTAACTTTGACTAAATCAGTTTAAACTTAAAAAAAAAAGGTTGAGAAATAGGCACAACCAGCGTGAATCTATCAATCCAGCCTCGCTGGTGTCGACAGCACAGGCTGCTGGAGGGTGTGTGTGGGGTGTTTTTGTGGCAGAACACAGTCGGCATTAAGCATTATTTTATCTAAATATTGGAGGGTTACAGAGAAAGTGCTATTTTACGAATTATATGAGAAACGCTTTCAATGATTGCGTCTTCAGTCAAAACACAACACAGGAATCAGTCATAACATTAATGCTTGAGTAGGGATTACGCTTCAGAAAGCTGATCCTAGATAAACATTTTTGCATTTTAAAGAGAAAGAAAGTCTGAACTACAGAGAATAATAAATCTAGTTACAATGGAGTTGTACTGCAATTATCTTTTGTCTGACAAAATAGACCATTAGTTCACATTAGTTAATAATTTGTACATAATTTGAAATGTTGGGAGCCAGTTTCTTAAACAAATGCAAGAATCTAGTAAATTTCTGACTTTAAGCCAACGGATACGACGCAGGAGGAATTTATAGATACTGATATATTATCTAGGAATTATACATGCTCTTACACAGCATTGTGACTAACTTGGACTGATACGTGGTCATGAAGCCAATATAAAGTGTGATCATAATATTGTCGTATGGAAAACAAACATATCATTCTCCCACACGGATCCCCATTTTCCAAATACTGCACTTCCAGGGGAACAGTGTTCAGAGGGCACAATGTCTCAAAGATAGTCCCAGGGTTATCAAAGTGACTTTTTATGAGACTGTGATTTTTATGAGTTTCTGCGTGTCCCATGTCGATCTCAATACCGATTCTGATCGTATGAAGTGGTGAGATGTGGTGAAATACATGCACACTGCCTGAATTTTTTTTGTCATGAAATCAGGAAAATATTAAATTATTGAAAATGTCAGTGTAATGAGCTGCTTCAATAAAAAAGTTTTGACCTTCGGAAAACGAGTCAAAGTCTAGTCCTCCAGCAAGGTACCAAATATTACTGAATACAGATATGTGAGCTCTGATCACAGCTCTTTATTTATCAGTGTGTAGGAATGATAAATGTAATCAATGGTCATGGCAACAGTGTGTAGTACCTGTGAACGTGACTTCTTTAAATGTCTGTATTCTCCTACCTCGAGGGTTATTGAGTGCAGCCTCAGTGGCCTTCCTTCCCTCTCCACAGTGACTCTGGTCAAAAGGGAGACACTGCTCCCCTGTCCCGGCCACGACCTCCAGGTTGCGAGATGGATCTTTTGGCTGCCCGAGGTTCCTCACCCGGTACACCCTGCGACTGCTGGTGTCAGACACGTAAAGGACCTCCCCCATCGGATCCATGGCCAGGTAGTACTTATGAGCAGGGCTGGTGCTATAGGGCGAGAACGTGTACAAAGTTAATGGAGAATAAAGTTACAGCAAAGTAAGATAAGATGGTACATTGTGTGTACATCTTCCAATGACATGCAAGTGCAAAACTGATAAGACAGTGAGACTAGACCAGTTTAGGAATTGGGATTATTCAGTATTCCTAACTACACAACACCATCAGTTGACGTAAAGGCATTTAGGGGCAATAAGGGCATTCTAGTGAATAGCATTAGTATGAGAGACTCCAGGAGTAAACTTGTGCCTGTGCTGGAACCACAAGATTAATGTCTTCTAATTTAAATAGCACAGAGCCACAGTGCCTGAATAGTAGCTCTCAGTGATAATCACATGCTTAGGATTTTGTATCAGAAAGTTTATTAAGTGTTAATAGGGGGATGAATTCACCGTGTTCCAACAAATGACTTATAGTCTCAATATACCTTCAAAATACTACAAAAAAACATTTGCCACATTCTGTGTCAGTAAGAAAAACAACCATAACCACCCTTTAAACAAGGAGAAGTAAACCAGGATTAAGATGCCCCTGGATCCTCTCGGTAATGTGCTCGTCCTTTCCGACATTACTCTGTACAACAGACTGTGTACTGCAGAAAAAGAGTGTAGAATATGTAACTCTACTGTATGTCAAAGTGAAGATTAAGTTATTCCTTCTTTTGTGGCAGAGCTATCCACAGTTACAAAAAAACAATATGTGGACATTTCATAATTAGTCACCTTATTTCTGGAGCTTTGCAGCGGAGAATAGTAATGTCGTGAGTACAGCGAAATAATGCACTTTTGTTTAATATCATGCCCTGTCACACTTTATTCAATAAGGAAATAAAGCAGACCCGAGTGCCTCTCGGTTCAGGGTTTCGTGTTTATACGTTGTATAAGGCTCACCTATAGTTGTCAGTACAAAAGCAGCAGTGTGCAGAAACCTACACTTGCTTACAATGACACCAGGAAAATTCCTTTTGTGTGAGGCAAAGATTTTTATAGAGCTAGTCATATGTTCATCAGCATATATGTACCCACATGTCAGGCAGAGATAAGGAACCTTATGTATAAATGTATGTGCAGACAGGATAAGGTGGAGAACAGCATAACTCATGCATTCATAAATCCTACCAAAAGCTGCATCCTTATACAACACTTCTGTTGATATGATACCTCTGTTGCGAGAGTCTAGTGGTGCATATTGAGAATGGTTTATGCTCATGAGTTGTATTTTATGTTTGAGTTGTTTTCTGTTTTGGATCTTCCAGGTTCTATATTATATGTGACAGCTGTAAAATGTTGTCTTCAATGGCTAATTGTATCTTTTATTACTATGGAACATGGTGCAGAATAAAGAAAACTAAACTGAGAGCAACAGGAAAACAGGAGGGACAATAAGAGGGAGTGGGAATAACGTGCAACAAAGGTCCCAGACCAAAATGAAACCCAGAACATTCATGAAGCCGAATGAGCTGTGTGGACACATAATTGTCTATTGTTCTAGTTGTTATTGTTAGCTTATGAGAGGTAAGGGTGGACAAAAGACTGGAAGTTTATTCAGCGTAAGGCTCAAAAATACAGTACGTTGTGTGGAGGAAAGACCACAGTCTCGAATTATGGACTTTCCTTGCTCTTTTAATGAAACTATCTTCTGTCCTCAGTGCAAGCCTCAGGCTTAAGTTAGCACACTACGAACGCTGACTTCATTTACCCTTATATTGACTGTGAGCTGTATACTGTACTTTGTGTAGGAGGAGTGCCAACACTGTGGGCATGTAGCTGTACAGAGACGACTTGACTTGCTTCTGTACATATACTCTGCAGTTCATTAATTACAGAAAACCTTTGACGTTGTCAGGTTATTGGTTAGTATTATTGAGACGTGAAAAAAACTGAGGGAGAGAATTTAAATGTTGCACTTTGAACATTGTAACTAACTGATTTGAAAGCAATTACTTTGTAGCGTGAAATCCAATGTCAGCCGGGTCTGGTCAAAGGCTTCCTGCCAATTAAACTCAAAGACACCCTGTAAAAGGGCTTCTTTTCCCAAAGAGATTCAATGAAAGTCTTGCAATGTCAAGAAACATATTTCTAATGTCACGCTTTTGTCCTTTTGTAATTAAAGTACATTTACACTTTTTGTTACTTAACGTTTCTCTCAGGTTCCTAATAGGTTGCTATATTGCTCAGTTTGCTTGTACGCTGACAGACCATTCTGCCTCCACTAACCCTCACCCTCTAAAGAGAAAACTTCCCTCTGATATTAGCCTGTACCTTCTCGCAACCCAGAAAAAAAAAAAACACTGCAACACAGGCAAGGGTGCTGTCAGTCATCTAGTCCATTAAGTGCATAACTGTTTACAGAGCTCTGCACTGAACTGCACATACATAATTTAAACTTGATCCTAAGAGAGTTATTCACCGAGTTCCAAAGTGTGCCACTGCTCCGCGCAGCATATCATATTTGTTGGGCCTCTTGAATCTAGCGCAAGCACTGCACGGTGCATATAACTGATTACAAATCACTTCACCTGTCTTTTTCTCAATTAGACGCTCGCAGCTCCGAATGCATCTATCCAGTGGAAGGGAAATGAACAACAATAACAACCACAGCACAAACAATCCCACTCTAGCCTCCCTGGTTCCCTCCACACATAATAACAAAACAATGATCAGAGTTGATAGACAGAGTGATCTAGCTGTTCTTCACTGTCTCTCTGCGTTGACCGTCTGGGCTCTCAGATAATATTGTTGAGGACTTCCTCCCCTATTTGCTTTACTCCTCGCCCAAACTCTTGAAGGGAAAGAATAGACAATGGTTTTTATACGGTGAGTACATCCCTTATTGTCTCCCCTCGGAGAGCACCTTGTTTTGAAGCCCTGTTGGCTGATAGGCACTTTGCTGGGAAGAAATGTGGAGGGAAAAGCTTTGAAAGCTGAATATGAATGAATAATTTATGTACTTGACAGGGGAGAACAATAGTATAGAATAAAAGAGAAACACTAACATGCTGCTAATAGTAAAAAGCTGCTGCGGAGAAAAAGGAGGAAGCAGGAGCTGAAGGAGAAACCTCCAGGGTGAGCAGAGGGTTTCCAAAGTGCCTTCAGAAGAATCCAGTTGCTATAGGCTCAGACCAGTGGTTCCCAACTAGTTCGCTAACTAGTTTTCATACACTCTCAGTAGCAACATGCAGTGTTCAGGTGACTCAATATATGGCTATATTTTTATCTCATTTCTTCTATTTGATCTAATTAGCGGAGCTACTCCACAACCTTTCCATTTAACAGATCTACCCCTGTCATCGGCTTAGGCTACAGAAGAGATGTATCACGGTTTGTGCATCACAGGCACAATTACACCTTTTTTTTTTACATTTTCACACTTGCAGACGTATGTACACACCCACCCATACAGTGCAACCATGAACACCCAGCCATGTTATCCTTTTTTGCATGGTTGGAAACTTTGGCATGCCAGAGATATGGCGTCTTGAAAAAAAAATCCTCTCTCTTTTCAAATTGGATAAATCCTCTCTGTCTCTCTCGCAAACGCCCACAAGCACAATCGGCTCGATATAACCCCTGATAGTGGCGCACACATAGACAGACACACAAACATCCACACGCACACACACAAACCCTATAACATCTGTCTAATCTTCTGTCGAACATGGTGTATAGAACTCCCACCACCATCGGGGCTCTGGGCCAGGGACGATGGCGAGGCCACACAAGGCCTCAGGCTTTCAGTCCGGCTCAGGAAGCGAGTGAACCGCTGCATCCTCCAAACAGACTTCCAGTAATCCTCTAAAACATGAAATCCTTGACATTTTGGCTGATTTCCAATTTAATAATTTAATATCGCCTAGTGAAATTTAAATGAGGATTTGATAGATCTGACTGAGATTTCGGGTGTGGTGGGTTTGTGGGAAGAGGGAAAGTCAGGTCAATGCAGTTATGCAATTTGCGGCAAACAAACCAAGAGAGTCATTTTGCAACATGGTCTGTCTTTTTCTCTTAATACATATTCTTTGTGTGTGTGTGTGTTTTGTGCAGATTTATAAAGGAGGTGTTCGCCAGTTCTCACCTGTGTCTGGTGTCCCGGTTCCTGATAATGAGCCATAAAGGAGCATTTAAAAAGGAGACAAGAGAAGGTAAGAGCAATCATTTATGATGCTAATGAGAGACACTCTGAATTTCATATGCAATGAGTCAATTTTCTCCTCATAAAGTGAGATTAGGGTTGATTTAGACGGCTGTATTGTTTCACATTAAATATTAACCTAAACAGGAAGCTTTTTGGCATTTCTTCCCAGAGGACAGGGAAGTATCAAATACAGACACTATGAAACCTCCGTCTGAACCAGAAATATTAGTCAGAGATACAATAATAACAGAGAATGAGAGAGTAAAGTTACATAAGGAGAACACTTTACAGGACAAATGACTGTGCAATCCCATCGAGATTCTACGCTTGAGAAAATACAGAAATAGAGAATGTAGTGCCTGCAGCGCAGCAGGAGATATCATCGTCATAATCCACAGAAAAAAAAATATCTTTGTTTCACAGCACAGACGTTCAGCTTCTCTCACATCCTAAAGAGGTAGATTAGAGTCTGTGATGTCTGAACCTCACACACTCTGCTTTAGCATGAAGACAAACTTCAGAATGTATTCTGTTGAGATCAAACAGATCACAACCGGAGATGCCAACCAGTGCTAATGCCATACTAACCCATATCGCTGAGCTAATTTTGTTTTAATTGTGCTCAAGTCAATCCGGCGCTAAGAACCCCACTGCTTCCCACTGTGGGAGATCAGTCGACTCTTATCACATGCATACCCAACGAGATCATGACTCTCACTTGAGTTCCAGTATGGTTCTGGTGTATCCATCGGGATGGACCCTGCGGATGAAGTTGAAGTCCCCCACGTAGAGAGAGCCGTCAGGGCCGTTGGCAAGTGCCACGGGGGCAAACAGCATCATGTCCCGGGCGGCGCCACTGCAGCTTGGACCGCAGGGGACACTCCGGTAAAAACCATTCCCCATCACAGTGCTGATGACCGGGGGCTGCTGGGAGAGGAAGACGTTTTCCCCATTTCCCTTGTGAAGGATTCCTGGCGAGGGAGGAATGCAATGAATACCTTAAAGGCCCTGAAAACATATTTTTCTCCAATTTCTCCATTGTTTATTTATTTATTTATTGTGTTGGTTTATTGGTAGTATGATGTAGCCTAGTCACCTGGACTCTTGCATTTTTTTCTATGGTAATAAATATTTGTCATCCTTGACGTTTTCGTAGTGGTATGTGATTTCCTTTGTGAATGTCAAATAAAGTAAGCTAAAAATACAAAATGTAATGTTGTAGCATTCTGATATATGTACTTGGGATACACTGCATGTGATTGAGTCAAAGGAAGCACATTTTTTTTTAATTCAATTAAATTCAATTAGTGCATTTGAAAAGAAGGGCAAATGTGGCAGCTAGTCTCCATGTGCCAAAAAGAAAAGACAAACAAAAACAGTCCACAAGCATATAGTGTGTTCTCACCACTGCGTATGTTGAGGGCATGGTGTTTGTCCAGAGACCACCCTCCCAGGTTTGAGGGGACCAGTTCAAATCCCTGCATCAGAGCGGTCCTCCCCTCCCACTGGATAACGCCAGGACATGACTCGTACTCATAGCCGACAGAAACTGAAATGCAAACACATGGTCACATAAGAGGGCTGGATGCAGCGTAATAACTACGTGCTGTAGGCCTGCTGTGTCTAACACAGTATGCGCAGCAACATGACTGTATGTGGTGGTATTTGAACAGAACTTGACAGCCAGACTTTACACACAAGCACACGCATCCCCTCTCTCTGTGAAAACTATACTGTATCGAGTGGTGAGGCAGATGAAAGGCCTGTAGCGAGACCTCATCAGTGTGTGTGTTTGAGAGAGATCAGTGAGAAGTGGAGGCGTAATCAGGAGGAGCCCGTCTTCATGAAGGAGCCCTAGAATTAGCTGCTTGGCCTCTTAGTTGTAATGATACGCTGTGCAGCTTCCCACTACGACTAACAACTATTAACAGCTTTTTTTCTCTTTTTTTTTTGGCTTGGCAGGATTAGATATGTTTCGTCAGTAATATGCCACTTCAGTCCTGGAATATGTTTAAAGGCAGCAGGTGACAAAGCTCTCGGAAAACATGTAAACACACAAACATGCTTACATACGCTTCTTTCTGAAACACACCATCACACATGCAGAAAGAAAGAAACGCATGCATCAAACCATCAACCTTTACAATTAATTTAATTTAAAGGGTTTGAGTGCTTAATTCATCCTACTTTCTATTTTTTACTTTATAACATTAAAATTCTGAATTGAGCTACACTATTATGTATACTGAATTTATTGGGTTTATTTCTCTTATCCTAATAATACTTTTGTACTTTTACTTTTCGATTTCGAAGGCTGGACTATTTTTGTAATGGAGTGTTTTTATACTATGGTACTGCTGCTTCTGTTTAAGCTGCATTCGTTAAATTTTTTCATCACTAAGAGTGACCCCTTTCAAATGACACTCTGCCGCTTTAAGTAAAGAATTTTTCATCACATGCAGAGTTTTCAATTGCATTGCGAGGGGCTGGTGGACAAGGCTTTCATTACTGTATGCGAGTTAACCTTTAAGTAAAATGTACTTACATCTTTCCTTAAGTAACCAAAATATGTTTTAAATATTTTGCCCACTTTTGTTTTTCAGGTAATGTATGAGATGCAAAAACACTCTTTAACATACTCTATAATTTAAGTAGTAAGCTTCATATACAGTTAATTTACTCACATTTTAAAATGACTGAACATTGCTTAAATGAAGATGATGATATATTGTACAGTAGTGACAGCTTGACACGTCTGACACAAACATGCTGGAAGAATAGTTGTCGCTGTCGGCACTGATCTCTCTCTTCATAGTAAACCAACACGCCTGTGAATTGATGGACACTCGAGGAGAACAGGGGAGCAAACTCAGCATAAAGACAAGTAGAGATGGTGGAATACGTAAGCAGGGGCACTCACATTATGTACAAACTCCAGAGATTCCCTTTAACACGGAGAGAAACTCTCAGCAGGGCCAACTTAAATCTCCAACTCAATGGGTACAATCGATAGAAGTGTTTGGGGAGGGAAAATAATGGGTAATTTGGGACACTGGGGATTGTGAAAGAGAAAAAGAAACGTTGAAAGTGCAAGATCCAAGTGTTAGACAAAAGTTGGGAGTCTGGGAACTATCTCTTAAGTTCATTCAAGAGGTTCATTTGTTTCCATTCTGTGTGTCTGAAGCTCTGATAGGCTTGTGATCTTGTGTTTTTGAAGGACAGAAACAGAACTGAGAGGCACTGAGTTTAAATTTATATTGAAGTAAAATAAACTAAACTAAAAATGTTACATATTAGTATTGCGTAATTTATGATCCTTAAAGTCACATTGTACCCCCCTTGAAGAACCTGTTTCATGGCCTGGAAACCAATCTATCCTTATGAAAATGCATCAGAAGTTGCCATAAATATATTACCGTGGGACACTGTCCCGTTTATTTTTTTTTATTCAACAATAAAGCCGACTTTATTTGAGGAACAAGGCTTTTCCAGGACAAAACGGGCAAAGCAATCTCAAAGGGAAAGTGTCAGTGTTTTGAGAGCTGCTCCACAACCGAATATTACTGTAGCTATGTTACAAGAAACAAAACACACACCAGCACACGTGTACACATTCTCTCACAAACAGTACACATGCACACCATAGTACATAAATGCACACTCAATATCTCACAGGTGAAAGCTTTCATTCCCCTCTGCTGAAGCCTCAGGCAATGTGTTCACCCCAGCAAACAGAGCATGATCTCCCTTTCTTTTGCTCTCTCTGGCTATGTGTGAGCCCATGGAGTGTGTGTGTGTGTGTGTGTGTGTGTGTGTGTGTGGGTATGCACATCTGTGCCCCCCCACACAGTGACCTCTGTTTAAAATAATTTCTGTTCAAGTGCTTATGGATGGAATATTCTATTGTATGAAAAATAAGGTCAGTTTGACAGATAAACGTATATGTGGTATCCTGACACAACAGCTACACGTTTAGAGGAGCTGCTCAACATAACTGATCGTAGCAATATAATGGAGTAGAAAATAAAATAAAATAGTGTATCTCTTCACTTAAGATATTCCAGAACCAACTAAAAATAGGCTTTATGAAGAAAAGGGACATAGCGTGCAGCAGTGACAGCGTGGCTGCATGTTATCTATACATCCCCAGGCGCATTTATGCAGAATTTACACTGGTTTTTAAGCTGCCTGGTGGATTTTAGCCTGTAAATCCAGTGTTCTCTTATTTTGTTCAAACAGAATCTCAGGGCTCTATTTTGGTGTTGGCTAGGGCACACTGAGGTTATTTCCTCGCCTGCGCCGGTTTGGTATCTTGGATGACTCACCGTGCGCCACAGTGGGAGGAGAGGGGCGGTAGAGGGTGTGGCGATGCCAATCTAACGCCGCACTGCAATCTTGGTGCCAAGAATGAGTGTGTCTCGTGCGCTGAGGTTGACAGCCCAGTGCGCCTGTGTTTCATAATATTTTAGTCACTTTATTTGGTGAAAACACATCCATATAGACCTCTCTGAAATCATGACCCTGTTTTGTTCGTCTTTCCACGTTTATTCTACGTTTTTCAACCAGCTGACGTGATCATACAGGAAAAGTAAGAAAAAAAGAAGTATATATTAATATATTAGATTTCATTATAATATTCATTGAAGTTATGGCACTAATGCCAGTGAGGCAGAATAATGATGAGTAATAATGAGTGATTCTTACCAGCTCTGTCTGATCTACCAGACTGACCTGTACTGAAGGCCTTTCCTTTACTCTGGTGACTCTTTATAGCCATCTGAAAGCAGCAGGTATGTTGCACACTGTCAAGCCACAATTACGCACGGCTAATCTGCTGGTTAAATTTGTATGGATCATTATGACAAATAAAATCGGGCACTAATACGCACGGGAAACATGGTGACCATCGGATCTTCAACATAAAACAGTCATCATCTGCTCTTTCATATTTGACACTCTGCTTGTCCTCTGAGGAAAACGCCCTCCAGGATTCCCAAACTGTCAGCGTGTCAAGACCGAGCCCCGTGTTGACACGGGATGAAAGTAGTGAGTGTGTTTGGCCATGACTGTCACAGCCTCTACAGGTCAAGTGGTCAAGTGCGCCACATGTGTGCCGAGAGATCACGGCCACGAAATGACCAAAAGTGTGTTGAGTCTTTATGTTGAAGACTCGTCAACATGGTCGTCAGCAGCAGCTGAGATTGTTGCAGGTTTAAATATCCTCGATCATATGGATCGTATTGTTTATCCTGCTGTAATATCATTTCCACGTAACTTAACAATAGGGAATGTACTACATCTGTCAGTTGTTTATTCTAAACATGAATACGCGCGTGCATGTATCCAGGGCAGCCCCCCCGCTGAAAATATGTTCCTGCGCATGCCAGGAACTACAGAGAGGGAAGGATCAGGGGAAAACATGGGCAGAGAAGAGAGAACAGGGGAGGGCAGGGGAAGACAGGAGAGAGGTAACAGCGGAGATCAGAGAGAATGGGGGAAATAACAAGCAGAGAAGAAAAGAAAAGAGAGGACAGAAAGAAACACAGTAAGGATAGAGGAAGATAGGAGGCGAGGGAAGTGGGTACGAAGGGCAGGGAGAGAGGTGGTTCAGCAATGCAGGGCAAATAAAAAACAGGATCAGTGGAGTTGAGGAAAGGTGAAAGATCAGGGGAGAGCTGGAGCCGATGAAATGCAGCTCTAACAGATAAGAAGAGGAGGGGATGGATCACGAGGAGAGAGAAAGCCTAGGGATGGAGAGATGCAATCTTTGTACGACACCATACACTCGAGTGGACAAAGCTTCTGGCATGCCTGCGATATCTCAGTGCTTATGGAAAGCTCTCTCTCGCAGCTCCACTGTTTGTCTACAACCTTCGACAAAGAAAAGTGGCGAACACAGATAGCAGAAACATTATCTCTTAAATGACCAATGGAAAGTTCAAAGGTTTAAGCCTGGATGGCATCTTTAAAATGGCTGTTTTTTGCTATAATGAAGCAAAAGTGCAATAACAGTAACAGTAAAACATCCAGTGCATCTTGGGTTTTTTTTTTTGCACAGGCGAGGGAGGACATTGAGGGGAAAAGAGACAATTCATGAAAACTTTCCATGCACAGATTTGTCTCCACTGAGTCAGTTCTGTCCAGAAGTGCCATCTCCCCGCCACTGCAGATGATATCTTTACTGCCAGTTACGCTACAGTGTATTTGTAGAGCCATCCATCTTTCCATTCCTTCTTCTCAGTACAACTCCAGTCTAGGTCGGTGACTGCCTGCTGTTCCCCTGATCCACCTCCCAATGCACTTATTACATAATTATATTCTAACTATGGTGAACGCTTGCATTCTGGTAAATCTGCAGTTGTCAAACCACTATTAAAGAAACCTGGACATCACAATAATTATTAATTACCCAGTCTTTCATTTCCCAGCAGGAGACGGCCCATTAACAACTGGCTGATTACCTACTGAGTGGTCATGCACTTACACGACTTCCAATCAGGCTTTTGTGCAAAGTACTGAAACAGCCGCTCAAAGACCTGAGAGTTAATATGGATGACGATAACATTTCTGTTCCTTTATTGTTGGATTCGAGCACAGCATTTGACACAGTTGAATCAAAACATCTACTGTCAAAGGGTTGAGAAGTGGTAGCCTTTTCCTCTTTTCTTCGTATGTATTTGGTTTGCACCTTATCTAAAGGGGAAGATATTTCACTGTATGTGACAGGAATTTTATGCCTGGAAATACTATGCCAATGAGACTAAAGCTCTTTTTAAACAGAGATCCCTATGTACTGCTGACCTGTCATTACGCCGCCTTTGCTTTTTCACGCTCAACCTCACAACGCCGACATAATGCTGCCGCAGTGTGTGATTTTTAGATAGCATGCCTATAGCAAGTGTCTAGCGTGACGTATAACATAGGCATCGGGTTAGGTTGATCTCGTCCTCTGCTCTGTTAACACACAGACATGAGAGTGGTATCGATCCTGTCATCTAACTCTTGGCGAGAATGCTAATAATCACATTTCCCAAAATGTCAAACTATTCCTTTACGTCACCTGTTCACATCAGTGAAATAAACGATTGAATGTCACACAAGCTCTCGTGACTCAATAATAATCGCAGCATAACTAAAACAGCCTTTAATCACTTCAAAAAACACCTAAAGTACGAGCTTTTCGTCACACCTAGAGATAGAAAAATGCACACAGCTGCTTCTAGTGGAAATTATTATTAAATTGTTAATATAATAATTATAATTGTTTAATGACAGCATTATAATGAAATGACTGCATTATTAAACTTGCTAGACTAGAGGACTATCACCATTATTATGAATCGTCTCATTTGTTATTATTAACTTAACTAATTTTTTCCGCATGTTTTTCATGTATATGGGATTATTTAGATCCAAGAAGATGTTTGCTTATGGTCAATCCCATAAGTAAACATCTTCTTGGATCTAATTTATGGTAATTTCTGATTCGTTCACTTTTTCATGCGAGTAACAAGCATGCAAACTTTTCAGGGACATGGAGAGATGACAGAAAACGATGAGAGAGAGGATGGATGACATGGGAACCGGGGCCGTTGCAATTACTGTACCCGGTCAGTGTCTTAAACCAGGACGCCCCAGAAGTTCTCTCATTTAAGATAGAAATAAGAATGCATTGTATCTTATATTCTATTATACCTGTTGCATGAGTGAGTCCCCAGACCTCCTGGCCATAAACATCAGTCTTGTTCCAGACCAGCCTGTGGACCAGGCCAGGCCCGGCGGGGTACCACCGCTGGTACAACCTTCCCTGGACCGATGCACGGACATGCACCTTGGACAGACCGCCCAGTGGGGAGATGGGGGATGACGGGGAGGGAGGTGTGAGGAGGATTCGCAACAGAGACAGGTAGCCTGCAGCACGGGTGCTCAAATAGTTCAGCTTCGCAGAGGCTCCTGGGATTGAAACTTCCTCCTGCACCGCCTAGGGAGAACAAGATGGAGGGCAGAGTGAAAAATACAGGTGACGGAAAGAGGAGAAATGAGAAATGAGACAGGGAAATTAATAGAAGAAGGAAAGGTGTTTCACGATTACTTTCTATTTGTATAATAAGCTATCATAATAAGTGTTACTGGCAGGTACAGGAAGAAATAGCTCACATAGTAAGGTGAAGTAAGTACATCCAATATGTGTTGGCCATGTTAAGGTAAAAAACATAAAAATGAAGAAGACACTATAATATCTCTCTTAGCTAAAATCAGACGCAGCTTGAGTCAGATTACCTTAAATCAAATTATCTCTAAGACGACTATCTCTGACACATTTTCATCAAAAGTCTAAAGGCTTTGATTGCATTTACTAATGCAGGTGAACACAGTGGGTGTTACTAAGCTCGCTGTGAACACTAAGCTCTGTTCTTTCCATTTCTTTGCTTGCTGCCTGCTTTGTCCTGAGGTGTTATTTGTCCCGAGGATAAAATGTTCTCTCATTTTGACGATCTGTGCATCCCAATCTCATCTGATTTTTGCAAAATGAGCTTGAACTGTGAAGTGTAGACGACGTGTTGCGGATAATATTGACAAGTAAAAAACAGCACTTTCCTCTGCCACAAAAAGATTCCATGTGACCAAAGCACATATTGGATTTGACATTTTCTGTAGTGTATCATGTCTCCCAGTAACGAGAAAACAACTTTCTATGTACCAAGAATTTTAGTTGGGACTGGAATAAGGTCAGAGTGAGGTTTTGGTCACTGTAAAAAAAAAAACCCCAACATCTTTGGAGTCACATTGGAGGGTAAATATATAATCACCAGTCTGACCTCCACACCTGACTTTCAGCCACCTAATTTGCTTTTGTGGTGGGGAAGTATATGAATGGAGCACACATTTGCATTTTCCTCATTCCTTATTTGCATGATGCAAATGTGAGTTGGGCTAAATTTGCAAAAATCCTGTGAGACCAGGTTGGCTTGTTGCTGAGCTGTTACAAATCGAGTCAAAGCTTCATCCTTACTGCCTGCCATCTGTAGACATGAAACTGTGCGTTGTTACATTTCATACAGATTTTCTCATCGTAGCAAAGCAGTTTGGTACCTGTAGCTCGGGTACTGCTGGCCCCTTCTCCGCACATGCCCTAGTGTATCTGGGAAGTGGGTAGGGCAGGACCAGTGGGTAGGGACTCAAAACACTCCTTATGTCACATTTAGGGGGTTGAGCTTCCTCCCTGGACATGGTGACCTGATCCAGAACCAGAAAGTTGTTGTTTGGCGTCCAGATGGTGCGAGTCTGTGGCAGGAAGGGTGGGCGCTGGAACATCAGGGTCATAGACATGGCGCCTAAGGTCACCAGGTCGAAACTGGAGTTAAAGGACAGTAAGACATAATGAGATTGGAGCACGAGGGGTTTAAGGGGAGCATATCTTTTGTGTATTTTGTGATGTCTCTACCTTCCATCCTGCCTACTGATAGTGTACCCATACTCTGGATGCTGTGGGAAGGTGATGTTGACTCCAACTAGAGGAGAGCCGTCCTGCAACGCGACGCTACCTCGAATAACAGCTACCCGACTGGAAAAACAAAGACGGGAAGCAGAGAGAGAGAGACAGGGACACACAAAGAAGGGGAGAGATGACAGGTTTACAATGATGGAGAACATAATCATTGTTTGAAGAGAGAGGCATATTGTGACGCACGAGCCAAACGACCTTGTGCGTGAAGAAAAAGCAACTGCATTTATTCTGCACAGTACAATTCCCTTCTTTAGCACAGAGGAATCTGCCAGCGATTGCCAGGATACAAGGACCATAAATATAGCTTCACCCACCGTAAAACCTTTCAACACCCTGTCATATAAAGAAAAAAAACCCTTCCACATCATGTTTATATTACAGTGACAGTGGTACCTGCAGCAAAGAAAAGGGCTGTGTTGTTCTTTAAATAGCCCTTAAACCATCAGTCACATCTCGACTATTCTGAAATATTCATCTTGATTTTGCAGGTAAAGTGTGAAATACACTGCTTAAATCTGGAAAAATCGCTGAACTGGCCAAATGAAGACAGATTTAGACAGATACATACGTTGCGAGCACACACACACACACACACACACACACACACACACGTTCATTGATGGAGACGATCTGTTACTCCAGAAGAGGGATAAATGAAAGATGGTGAGGTTTCTCTGGGTGGCTGCATTGCCCCGTTTGTTACTCCTGTCCTGAAAGCTGCCATCGATTTCCTCTCTGAAAAAAACGGCCACATAATTAATTTATTTGTTTATTCTACAAGTGAACTTCGGGGTGGGGGGATGCATCACTTCTTGTTTTCCAAACCGAACTTTCTAGGTCAACACCATGCCGGTGAGATGTACTTCCTCTATTAGATGGCAGTGAGAGGCCCCTGAAAAATTTATGGTGACACTTTCACGATCGGTGTAAGTGAATGACACATTAAGCATTAATATGTAACAAACAAATACTCATGCAGTTGTAGCCTGACACTGATACCGGAGGACAATGCACTGCCGTGCGACTGCTTACCTCCACGGGGACACAGATCACTAAGATGTCTGCACAGGCATGAGATCGCATGAAAAAGCCTCGTTCACATGCACACACATACACACTCATTAAACAAATAATGGGAAACGGATGATTTAATGCATTAATACAGATGTATTCACTCAATTATCTACAAGTCATGTCTTCAGCATACTATACAGTGGGACAACTCAAGGACACAGACACACAAAACAAATACATGGCGGCATTTCGCATGCACTCGCTGAGCTAGGCACACAAAGAGTAAACAAGCACATACCTGGTATCAAAGGGCACGTCTCCAGGGAGAGTGTGTGTGGCCGCTTTGCCAAGGAGGAAGCGTATGCGGCGGTAGAAGCTGTGAGTGTGTGTGCTGGTGGGTGAGGGGGGTGCGGTGGTGGGCAGCGGGCTCTGCTGCAACAGGGCCAAGGGGTCGGCCGAGCCGTGGCACAGAGGGTCGGAGCCACAGCTCAGCTGCTCGCAACAGTCTGGGTCCACACAGTCTATCAGGCCATCTGAAATGGACAGGAAGTCAAACATTTAGAAAACAAACAAAACAAAACAGTTCAAATACACAAACTGAGTTGTGTGAGGAGTTGGTTGTTTCGAGGGTACTTGAATTTACGCAGCTAATACAGGCGTAACATTAACATATTTATTAGGCATAGCTAATAAAGGCTTTAATAGATTTAAGTGACTAAGGTGCTGAGAACACATTTCTTTTCTAAAGTACTGTATATATCCGCAGAAGATGACGAAGACGCCATAAAACCTCAGAACTGCCAAAAAAAACTCTACTGGAGTAATCTAATCTACAGAAATGAACTGCATCATTATCACAAGTATCAATCAAATGAGATTCATTAGGGGCCGTCAGTGCACAATTTAAGCATCTATTGCTATAAATCAGACCGGCATCACCGGCATTATTTGAATGTGATCCATTAAAGTCCGGCGTAAACAATGAGCCGCAAATACAAACCGAGGCGGCAGGTAATAGGAGCCATGCTGGCATTTGTATTTCCTATTTCAAGCCTGTTTCTGAAAAGGCAGGAAACAGTGCTGACATTTAAATGCATCTGACCACAGAGCAGAGAGCTAAAGGCCAACAATATTCTATTATAACCTCCTCCTACAAAGGCAGCAGAGTACAATGGTTGATTTCCATAAGATTCACTACTTCAACTTGAAAGCACACTATTCATTTAATTTCTAATATCATTGTCATTAAAAGAACACACAAGTTTCTCGCTTATTATGCAGGCAGGACTGTTAACCATTACACGAAGAAGCACAGTAAAAATGTAGATTGTGAACATATGTAATACATATAAATATGTATGTGCATGTCCTTTCACTGCTTATTGTGTTGGAAAAATGCTGTTTTTTCAAGGGGAAGAACAATAAATGTGCTCCTCTCCCCCATCCAGGCGGAATAATTGAAACTCTTTCTTCAAAGTTCCTCTTTATTCTCTGATTACTTGTGATAGCATCTCTCCATCTCTGTCTATCTTCAGAGACAAAAAGATTGCTGCGAGAGAAGGCTATGAGAGCCTACGCTATATCTGCCAATTAAGGGAGATGGCTGAATTGTGTGGTAGAAAATTATGGTATTTGAAAAGCCGTGCAGAGAGGTGGAAGGATAGAAAGATAAGAGAAGTGTAAATGGTCTCCATAAGGCTTTGTTAGTGAGTCTTTCTCCGGCACAATCATCCCTAAACTCAGCGGTTCGGTACCTACAGTACAGACACTTCAGGAGGTTCATCAATATTCATTATAATACCATACAGTATACATATTCCACTTTGTTGTTTTGACTGTAATGTAGAGCGAAACCTGTCCCTTCCTCCACCCACTCACCCCCTCAATCTCTACTTAACCTACGGTATGTATACAGAGAGAAAGACTGACATTAAATCAAATCAACGCATATGTATTCAAGTATGTATTAAAGGGGTATTTCAGCAATTTAGTATTGCACTTCCATGATGTGGGGAAGAATGGTCATAGTCAAAGCAGCAGAGTCCGAGGTATCCTGACTTTTAGCTACATAAACATAAACCCTACATAAACACAGGATCCTACACTTCCCATGATGCACCTTTCGGTTAGACCCTCCCTGCCTGCCAATGTCAAAGTATTTTAAAGGAATGGTCAGACATTTTTGGAAATAGGCTTATTCACTTTCTTTCAGAGAGTTGGATGAGAAGATCGATATTCTCACATCTGTCTATTCAATTTCAGGCTACAGCCAGTTAGCTTAGCTTAGCATAAAGACTGGAATCAGGGGGAGAACCTGGTTCTCTTCAAAGGTAACAAAATCCACCTACAATGACCTCTAAAGCTCACTGATTACAAAACCTCATTTGTTTAATTCATACAACAGCGACAATTTGTTATTCTGGGGTTATATGACTACTTCTTGTGGCTTCCTGGAATCTCGCAACTTCAAGGTGACGTCAAGACTGCTGCTTATATCGAATGGTCAGATAGGGAATTATATCTTTTAATCTAACTATTGGCAAGGAAATTGAGGTGTTTAATATGTTCATGTACTTGTAAGTGGAAAATGTATTGAAGTATAATCTAAGAGTGATTGTTGTGACACTGACACTGTAAGACAACCTCATGACAGGATGTAAAGACTGGCTGGGGGAGCAAGCATAAGTATCATCCATGTGGATGTGTGTTACACAAAGACATTCAGATATTCAGCCCATATTCTATAGTCCACAAAACGTTTTTTATTATGCTGCTCTGAGGTTATAATCCGGGGTGAGGAGCTGTAATTCATGTTTTGAGCAGCCAGCTACACTGACTTTTTGAAGTGTTGGCTCAGTCAGTCGTGCAGCTTTGGTAAACAATGTGCAGGAAAAAAGGTTACACTGCAGCTATCAGCACCTCGCACCACCTGAAAAAAAGGACTACAAAAAAGTATACGTGTGTTTGAGGTTTTCCCACTGCTGTGTGCACTGATTCAAACGCCACTCATCACAAAACACGGGACCACACACAAAAAAACAAGGAAGCTTTTACTCCCAACAAAAGCAACACTACCTTGTTTGCAATGATGGATTATAGCACCGGTTTAACAGGCATGTCCATAATGGATATTTGATGGAGTTTCAAAGTGAATGGGCACAGTTGAAAGCAACGTAATATTGCAGTATATTCTTAAAGCTTGTTATGTATTGAAGAACAGCCTTAGATGGAACTGAAATGGCGAGGAAATGATTGTAATGAGCAGAACTACTGCTGAAATGCTCCTTTCTTGTCTCTTCACCTGAGGAGAGAACTACACAGCTACGAGGCAGAGCGACACACACCTCTCACCTGCCACCAAACACCTTATAACCAAGGAAGCAGAAATCTATTCTGCATGGTTTGCTGTATTTAGATTTGTGAAAATTTCTCTGAGTGCCTTTTATCCTAGCAGGTGGTATGCATATTAGACATTTAGCTGTGATAAGACGAAAAGCATACACACTTGCAAAAATGCGTGCGCGTGCACACACACACACACTTACAAAAATACATATTCAATATAATAATGACCAGCAGGACTCTACAGGAGTCTCAGCAGGACTGGGACAACACAGTGGGATCAAGGGGAGGAACAATGAGGCAGATTTTTCGGTAGGAGAAACAGGACGAGAAGTAATGGAATGGACAATCTGCCAGAAAAACAGAAATGAAAGAGGTAAGGAAGAGAAAGAGAGATAGAAAATGATAGATGATGTTAGAATGTCACCTCCGTCGTTGTCTGTTCCATCACTGCAGTCAGTTTCCATGACAACGCTGCATCCAGGCCCACTCCATCCAGTCTGGCAGACGCAGCGCCAGCCGCTCTGCTCCAGGGTACAGCGCCCATGCCCACTGCACAACCCTGGGCAGCCATCTGAAAAGGTGTGTCCCACGTGCACACACACACACACACACACACACACCCACACACATATTTGGCATTTGTGAGTAGTTGGATGAGCAGAACATGAAATTTAAATGCTAAATAAAGATAAAGTACCTTTCACAACTACGTCCAAATCATGAGTAACTGTGGGAGAAAGAAGTGAGAACTGGGTAAGATAAAGCAATTGCAAATGGAAATGATCCCAAAAAACAGAGACACTTTTTTTTTTTTATCCTATTAATCACACTAATCCAAATATCACAAGGAATAATTAAACACTCCCACACACACAGCTCACCAATGTTACAGTGCTCTCCCTCCCAGCCAGGCTGGCAGATGCAGGTCCCGTCGTGGCACTGGCCGTGTTCTTCGCAGCGGGGATGGCACGCTCTCTGGTCGCACGCAGCGCCAATCCAACCCTCCTCGCACTGGCACTGGCCCTCTGAGCAAACACCATGGCTGCCACATGGCACCGGGCACAGCTCTGTCGAACAGGTGGGTGGGGATACGCGTGAGGAAAGCGTGAGAGGAAGGGGGAATGTGAACAAATGGAGGAATTGAGCATTGGAAAAAACAGAAAAGGTAAAAGAGGCACAGGGGACACGGAGAGCAGAAAAAAAGTTTTAAAAAAACTCAGAGTTTGGAGGTGAGCCATCGGATATAGGTGAGAGAAAAAAAAACAAGCGATGGAAGAGGATAACCTCAGAGACTAAAAAGTCTACTTTCTCACAATACACAATCTTACCACCTCTAATAGCTGAGCTCCCTGAAGGAGAGGAAGAGTGAATAGACTCATAATAACAGCCAAATGATTCGTATTTGCACCGCATATTTAAACTACAGGGACTCCAATTCAGCTCTATTATTCTTTTCTGACATTTTGATCAGATTTGGTGGGTATGTTAATACCCTTTCTTTCCCTTCATCTCTCCATCTTTGTCTCTGTCAGCTTTCTCTTTTCAGTATCCCTTCCCCTCACTCTCCCTTGCAACATCCCTTTAAAAATCTTTCCTCCTCTTTTTGTCTGTTTCCCTTTCTCGGCGCTCCTTGCCATCTAACTCCCTCTCTCTCTGCAGTAGCAAAGCCTCATCCATCAGTAAAGAGAGCAAAGTGCTGGAGGCACACAAAGACTACTTATCCATCTGCAGTAAAAAGTTATTTCAATTTAAATATACATAGCATGGAGAGGGAGGAAAAAGTGGATTAAAGTTGGAGAGTTTTTCAGCTCTCTATTAGAATTACATTAGCTTAGCTATGCTTCAACAAAACCAGGACGTAGAATTGCTGGGTCCTTTTGATTAAAAGCCTGGCAGGTAGAGAGAGGCCGCTCATATCTCAGATATTCAGCCACGGTCTATCATTATCATGGGCTATATCACTATAATAAGGCATGCATACACCTGAGAGCAGGAGGTAATGCAAATTGCCTGCAAATCATTGGTGTGCATGGCAAAGCGGAACCTTCCCAGCACCAGTGTTAAGTTAGTGTGGTGGAAACAGTGCTATAATGGCCATTTTCCTCTCTGTGGTGCGCAGTGAGAAAAGTGTCCTTGTCCTTGCAGTGTAGACTGACAGTACTGCATTCGATATTTTATACAAAACAGTACATATGCTTCACTTTTCTCATTACGATGGCTCCCTGTCTTTCCCTCACATTCAGTGCAGAATTGCTGTCTATTTCAGCAGGCATAGTTTACTGAGTGCAAAGGAAAGTTAAGGTAGCTGTACATGTAAGACATCATTTACAGCCATATTTAACAACCACACACTAACTAATATGAAGTGTACAGGTAAACAGGTATGCAACATCATAAAGCTTTTAGATGCCAAGCTGAATGTTCCTCAGAGTGGCAGTCTCTGAAAAGCGCCTCGCAGCAAAGTGAGAATAGAGGTCTTTCCTTTTTCTCGCCTGCCTTTTTTCCTCATTTAGCTGAAGGGAATATGTGTGTGTGAGTATGTGTGTTATGGTAAAAAAAAAAAGAAAAAAAGAAAGCACAGTAAAGTGAGTGCTATTGCAAGGGGGGGCCCCAGAGTGCTGCCGTGCCGAGAGTCATGAGGGGAAATCTCATTTACAACCAGCATGAAGAGAGTGCAAAAACACACACACACACACACACACACACATGCAGACACACACACACGGACCCATTTCACAGAGTGGCTCCAATCCATATTTCTCTCTCATGTCTATCAAATCCCCAGAAAATAGTATCTGGCAAGACCACGCGTGCTACAAGAACACTGGCAAACCAGTGATGTGCAGCTGCAATTTTCTGTGTTTTTTTCTGTGGGTGAACAATAATCCTCAGGTCTTACCAGTGTAGCAGTCTGGTCCCGTCCAGTTGGGCTGGCAGGCGCAGGTGTCTGACTCAGGGAGATAGGTGCCATGTCCCGAACACTGCTCCTGACAGGCTGGCAGCGGGTCATCACAGCTCACTCCTGCCCAGCCTGCCGAGCACACGCACTCCCCGCGCACACACACACCGTGCCCGCCACACTGAGGGTCTATGCAGTCCACTGCAGAGAGAGAGAGAGAAAGAGAGAGAGGGAGGGCGAAAAGGAAAAGCAAGAATGAGTCAGAGGTGAGTGGAGGGAGTGAATGGGTGGGGGGTGGGGTGCCTGCCTCATTATAATCATCAGTTCACCGAGTATGAAAGCAGTGTTCTTTGCATCCCATCCAGGAGTTAACCACCCTAGCTACAATCCCTGTATCTGTTCCACAACATTACACTTCATAGGACACTTAGAACTGAGGCTTTGATAAGGGGTGAAATGGGTTGGTTTGTGTGTGTGTGTGTGTGTGTGTGTGTGTGTGTGTCACGGTGGTCTGTGCTCCACTGTGTTAGTGTGTGTAATTACAGCTCTGAGTGCCAAGCCAAAGCTCAGCACAGTTCGGCTCAGCTCAGCTCAGCTCTGCCGCTCAAGGTCAAACACCTGATTCAGTCTCCACAGGCCAAGATACTGGAGGCAACAGCAGGGGGGCTTTAGGTCAATTGTAACATCAGGTTATGATCAATTGTAACATCGTAATTTGTTTTAAATATCATGGCGTTTGTTTTTGCAAAGTAATTGAGTGGTTTTACAATCGACAGCTACGAGCGGAGGATATGACAAAGCCCAGGTTGGTTTCCTGTACAACTGTAAGGTGCCTCAGCTACCTGATCTACCTGTATCATTTATACTTTTGGCATTTGAACCCGAGGCCATTTTTCATCCCCTTCACAAATCGGTTTATGCCTTGGCAACAATGATATAACTGTATTTACAGTATATAACAAATATACAGTATATACACAGAATGATTTGTTAATTTCAAGTTGAGTCAAGATAAAAATATGCACCATGAGAAGTCATGCTGAATTAACTACAGTTCTATCTAGCAGTTCCAGTTGGATGGAGAGACAACAATCATCTGGATTGCTTTTGATACGGCAGCAAACGTCTAAATTAGATGCAAATTGATTTTGAGGCGAGACCTGAAGGTATAAGGACTGTGTTTTTTATATGACTTCTAAGTGGAATCATGGAAGTGTATCCTTGATGGACATCTTGTGTTATCATTGAAAAGAGGACGTCGCCTATTTACACATCCAGCAGACACAAAGCAACATTAGCATTCATTATAAGTCGTGTTTCTGTCCACCTGGTGCTGGGCCGGCTGTAAACAGCTGCCCGCTGCGGCTGGAAATGGGGCTGATGTGGGCAGAGTTGCTGGCTAGAAAACCTAAACAATGACGCATGTTTTCAGTGTTAACGGGTGTTTTGAGAGTTTTGAGAGTTCTTCCTTATTCAGACTGATGGTCTAAGGATAGAGGGTGTCATACGTTGTACAGATTATAAAGCCCTTTGTAGCCATTTTGTGATTAGTGATTTTGGGCTGTATAAATTGAAACGTACTTGACTGATTTCACTTGATTTAATTAAAAATGCTCCGTAGAGGTGACGGGGTGTGCAGAGTCGGGTGATAATTCTCTGTGGGTTTGTCACTACGAGGGACCTCTGTCAAATGACACAGTCATTTGATTCATCATCAATATAAGAATATTGACTAGTGCAGCTTTAACTTAATCAAAAATAGCAACGTCATTCATTTAAATGTGTATAAGTGGAGCCATTTCTGTGTGTGACATTATGAGGTGTGTATCCACTTTTGAGAGTGTAAAACTTCTTACCTTGTTCACAGTTAACCCCCTTGTAGGCTGGACTGCATATGCAGATTCCCTGGATGCAGGAGCCATGGTTGGAGCAGGTGGGGTCGATACACTGTCCTTCCTCCACATTACACTCTGCCCCCTTCCACCCTGCCAGGCACACACACCTTCCTTTCTCATACACGCCGTTGCCGCTGCACAACACGGGGCATGAATCTGCAACAGGACAAACACAGATTACACACCCATGCACAGCACTCACATGCAAACACACACACACAAACACACACACACACACACACACACACACACAGTGCTGCAGTATATTAGCTGGGAGACCGCAGTAACCTACCGTGAGTGGGGCTACGCTCTCTTATCTCAGCTAGTGCGCGGATTCAGCAAATCCTCAAGCAGCCTCTGTCTCACTCTCTCTCTCTCTCACACACACACACAGACACACGCACATACACACATACACACACTCCAGCTTATCCCTCACGCTGTTTCAATTTACTCAAGCACCACCTGAGCCTGGCTACCACGGCAACCCAGGAATTGTAGAAAATCCCCCCGACGTCACCTCACCCGCTCTGAACAGGCCGTGAAAACAATCGTGAAAACGGAAGATTAGGAAAGAGAGCATTAGGGGTTTATAGAACGAGGGTGGAAAGCAGAGCTATCTCCATGCAGAGATGGAGAGCTGTGTGGCTAATGTAATGACAGCCAGGTAGAATAAAGTCAGTGAGTGTCTGATGACGCACTGACAGTTACACCCCCCCCCCCCAACTCCTCATTGCAGCTGGAGGAGGTATGGCAGCTCAAGACATCAAATGGATTAGAAAGACGATCCAGAACCAACGCCTTTTTCTTCCTGGGATAATTTGCAATGAAGGCTCCGTGCGTTCATGCGTGCGGAAATGTGTTAGTTTGTTTGATGCTTTGTTAAATCTAACACTCGGTACCCCACAGTGATAAATTCACACTTCACTTTTTACAACTCTTGCCCAAACTTCCTGTCTAACTTTTCAAACTGAGAATATTAAAACGCGAGAAAATGAGCAAAGATGAGAGGAAGGGATGAATAAGTAATGAGCGTAAATAAACCATAAGATGTGATATCATATCAGCTGTTTCTACACAATGAGACACATACAACTACAATGATTTTACAAAGAAGGACAGGGGGGGGGAGAGAGAGAGCATGAGAAACAGAGGCAGCGACAGAGCAAGAGGGAGAGAGACGATAGAGAGACAGAAACAAATGAAAGAGAGGTAGGGCAGTGAAAGAGACAGGTAGGGCTGTGAAGATCATATGGACAAGTTGCAGTTAAAGGAATGTATTCTATTTTTCTATTGTCAACAAACCCCTGATAAAGCTTATTGCTCTGTGCCATAGTACTCCATGGTCGTCCAAAAACCAGTGAGCCACACTGTTGCACTGGGTGACATGTTCCTTCATCATGATGAACAAGGCCATTGCAGTTTATTTGAAGTCAATCGCAAATACTGTAATTACTCTGGACATAAATGGTATTCAAATAAAAGCCTTGATTTAATAATAGCCAGGGGCCACCACAAACAAATAAAGGAAAAAACCTTGACATGTCACACTCACTAATCTGCTGCGCTGAGCTTCTTTTTTTTTAACAGAAATACTATTTTCGTTCCCTAATTATTTTCAGTGGCTCCCATTTGAACAATCTTCAAGCACTGTGAAGTTGCTGTCAATAAAACACTTCCTGCAGATGTTTCAACTTAACATCTGTGGGGGGGCGGTGCCCTTTGAGCTGCTAGAAGGCTTTTCATGTGAAACACATGCGTAGGAAGAGTTTCTATTGACAGCAACTTCACGGTGCTTAGAAAACAGCAGAATGGAAGCAACAGGAAGAAGAGAAACTCCACATGGACATAAATGTGCATTATGCTGAATTTATCCCGACCACAGGTGAACATGTTCATCAACAGCAAATTAAAATGGTACAACAGCAGAAAACAGATAGGTGGTCTTACTAAAATATAACATAATATACTTATAAAACAGAGGAATAAAGTTATGTATATTGTATGGGCCAGTTTTAAGATAATCAGAAGATAAAGAAAGGTCCCGCCGGTGCTGTAAATAACTTCTAGTGGACCAAAGGCGTATTAACAGCAGAAAATAGTCCCTTGTAAATACACTATTTGCTCCTTTTTGAGTTTTAGTAAATTATTGAGCCTTTTTTAAAAGTGAAGCAATATATTTGCAACAAGTTTTAGAAACAAATTACAGCAGAAGTATCGGGGCTTAGTGTCACAGACAGGGCAGGGAGGTCGGAAAGTATTGAGAGACACTCTAACAAACATGGAGTTTGTTGCCTGTCGGAAAAATATAAAACAATGTCAGCCTTATCTTTTATCAGATATCTCTCACCTTTGGCACAGTCAGGACCCAAGAACCCAGCGAAGCAGTGGCAGTGTCCGGCCACGCACTCTCCGTTTCCATTACAGTCTGTGGAGCAGCCATCCATTGAGTCTGCACAACCACACGCATACACAAACATTCACACACACACACACACACACAAACACACACACACACACACACACACACACACACATACGTTAACAAATCAGACATAAAAAAAGGCAGAGAAAGAAAACCAAAAACGTATATACAATATTCCACACGTAACTCCATAAGCAGGCATGGCTCTCTGTTATTGAATGAGAGATCTGATAAGCAATGGATGGCTCCCCAGACTCAGGGGCTATATTAGATTAGTCTGATCCAGCTGCTATCACTCTCTGGGGAATGGCCAAGCACTCACTTACATTCAGTAGCACTAAGCACATTATACTGCATTACAGGTTGGAAACACACTGCGCGCAAATTTACAAACATCAAGGCTTAATCAACAAACTGTTTACAAGGGCGCAGTTTGGAACGAGATTGAACAACATAAAATCTGACATTGTGAGTGCACAAGTTAGTGGAGAATGGGTAATGCTGCGTCGCTACAGTAGCTACGCTCCCGGCACGGCGAAGATCAATGTGATGCTTGGTCCTACTAGTGCTTCGTCTCATCTGGATGCGTGCGTTTCATCACACTCCTCCACCTACAATTAGTTGCCTTACTTTCACCGTTCTCCTTTTCTCCCATTGATATGTCCATCATGTCATACCTCATTCTCCGGGTACAGACAGCATGGAAAAGATAGATAAAAAGGGGGAGCACTTCGATGCCTTTAGAGCATTATATAAGCCTGCTGGGCTCTATCTGTCGGCCCTACTTGAGATGGAAGATTCTGGTGGAGAAATACCCAGAGGCTGGCAGAGTTGGGGATTTGAACTGTGCTGCTAGTTGTCTTGTGCCAGGCGAGCTCTATCTAGGCTAGATAGAGTAATTAAAAAGGGTGTCAAGGATGTCATCCTTTATTTGACCCTGTGCCGTCCTGCTCGGCTCCCCTGAACAGGGAACGACTCCAGAGTCAACCCACTGCAGTCCCCTGGCTCGCTCTGTTCAGGGAGCATGGATGACAAATCCTTCAGTGGCATGGCTCGCTCACACTCACACACACACACACATTTACAAACACATGCACGCAAAGTTATTATGTCACACCCGCCTTGAGGCGCGTGTGACACATGCTAATGAGACAGGCCCTGCCAGTAGCCAGCAGCACAGCATTATCCTCCATAGCAGCGCATCACTACAGAAACCAAAGTCATTTTCACCTCCATCACTTGTCATCGTCACACTGATGGAGAGAAGGAGTGGCAATCATCTTTTCTCCCACACAGTCAGGAGGACTCACAAACCTTTCTCCACATGTGTCTCTTTCTCTCTCTCTCTCTTGGAAAAAAAAAGCCTCACATACACAAATTCCAATATTGTATCTGGCACCTGACACATGCAATGAACAAAAACTCATCTGCAAGGTCACGGAGTTGCTTTTAATCCAGAGGAGACGAGCGATCCGTCAGAACACTCCTCACAGGGCGGTGAGGTGCGGGGCTGTAACAGTGAAATAAGCTCCGTATCTTTCAGGTCAATGTCTCAACTATAAAAATCTCCAGGCAATTAACAGGTAATGTATAGCTGGCCATGTCTTTATTTGTTACAGCATATAGTGTGTGTGTGTGTGTGTGTGTGTGTGTGTGTGCATGTGTGTGGGCACCCGTGAAACGCCCACTCGTTTTTTTTCCCACTGACTAAACCCTTTCCAGTTAGAAATCACTCATGCCATAAGTTATTGCAGTTAAATGCTATTATAAAATGGGTGCTTCCAGCCAAGTGATCTGATTGGTCAAATAAGCATTCCAATTGTACTTTATGAGCCCGTAAAGTTTCAGCCATGCTTTATGACCCTTGGGCTTTATGAATTTATGAAAAAATGAAATGGCTGCTCAGCTAACTAGAAGTATCCCGCCGCTCGCTCATCGCCTTTTTGTTTTTGTTGATCGTCTATTTTGTTCAAAGTTCCAGGTATCTACGTGAAACTTTTTCCTCATACTTGGCCATTGTGTAAAAGATATAATATTCAAGTGGACGTGTGATGACAGCTGAAGTATAGCAATTATGCATAATTAATAGCCCTGCAGGAAGCACCACTCTCTGCCTGGGTATAGGCTGAGTAGAATTAAAGAAGATGGGGCTGGAGTGGAGGTGGCGAAATGGCAGAAATCATTAAGCCGGAGCTTTTGTGGGTGACATATAAATGTCAATAACGGCGGAGGAGAAAAAAAGCTTTCCTCTGCATCTGCTGCTGTTTTTACATACAAAACGGAGAAAAAGATGTTTGAAAATTCAATTTGAGGCCACACAATGATGCCTATTTTTGAAATCAGCAGATGTTCTTTCACCTTTTTATTCTTTTCTTTTTCAACATTTCTACATTATAGTCAGAACCACTGGGAAATGATGACGAGTGTAGCATATATACATATCAGCATATATTACAGCATATACATCAGCATTTGTGCAGACACTTTTCTGTCCCGCTCAGCAGCAGCACCGGGTTAAGATGTAACCGAATGCTGTGTGTGTGTGTGTGTGTGTGTGTGTGAGATGGATGACAGAACAACATAATGTCTTCTGACTGATACAGGTCACTTATCAGCTGACCAAACACATGTGGCTTTGATTGTTCTGCCACACCTTCCTCCTTTCTTCTTTTTACCTTTATCTAGATGATGATTACAGTGATTATCTCTGACAGCCTTTTCTGTCTCATGTTACGGCACACCTCATTACTTTTGCAAGCACATTTAAACACCAAAACATGTTTTACATATAGTATGTCCCCCTTGTTTCTGTGAGAACAAGCACAGTTTTGCACATCAGCACCATTTCATGTATTGTTTTCATATTCTTCATGTTCTCATATTTTCCTTCTTGTCATACTCGTACACCGTATCGATTTTATTTTATTTTATTTATTTATTTTTACGACGGTCTTTTGCTATTGTCTTATTTATGCTCCCTGTTCCTTTGTGGTATCCAGTTACTATTTGCTGCGGAAAAGCTCAATTTCCCGACAGAGCTCATCTCATTTCTCCCTCATCTCCCCATAAAGCTCCACTCTGGGCTCCAGCGTACTGTGTTTCTTATTAGAATTTATTGCACTGTAGCTCAATGGCTTTGATTTTCTGCCACCAAAACAATGCAGTGTCTGTTTGTAACCCTAGTTAGAGGTGCAAATGGGCAGTGAAATGAACTTTGACACCAATCCATTAATATTATTTTCCTCTTTCAAGCTAAATCACTTGATTAATCATTTGAAAAAAATACTAAAGGCTGCTATTCTCAGCCCATCTGTTGTGTCTATATTTGTTTTGATTATTGAAGAAGAAACGGGAAATGTTAACTCTTTGTAAACGCTGCCGTTTCCTGTTCAGCTCTAAATGTGAGACTAAAAATAGGTCTGGTATATTCCAGACTTTACAGACAGCACACGTGTCAACAAATGTTTGACAGCTCTGAAATAAAATCTGTGTTTAGCTGTCGCATGCTGTCAGTCATTATATAAAGGACTCTGTCAATATGATGATGAAAGATGTCTTCCGTACAATGTTTTGGCACTATGGAGCCGTTTAATGATTGGCTTACAACTTGGGCTTTTAAGAGGTCGGTGATACACATATTTAGCTTATAAGCATGTAGACAGCTGGCTGCAGTGTTCCAGTTTATTTACTGAATAAAAACATAATAATGCACAGCCAGTTAAGGATAAGTGGGACGAAAATCCTAAAATGGAGTCTGTTTCATGGAGTGCTTCTCTTAATAGCTAGTCATGCTTTGTACTTAACATTTTACCTGTCTGCTATGCATAAATTACCAAGATATTACTGTTTTTTTTTTGTTATTTCAACACTGTATTCTCTTAAGGACTACTGGACAAAGTGGGAGTGAAGAAACTGCCCTGGTAATTATCCACTTGTCTATATTCAGCCACGTACTCTTGCATTATTCACATCCTTCAATTTACACTGCCATCCGTGTGTGTCATAGCAATGAGCTGCAGTTAGCAAGCCCTGTCATTACTACAGGAGCTGTCCTCCCCTTTCTAACGGCTGTCTCTTGCCATGCCAAGCTCACTCTTATAATAGGAAAAGTTCCCTCCAAATGTCGATGAGTTTCAAACTACTCTTGGCCATGTCCTTTTTTTTGCATTTCAGCAGATTAAAGAGGAGAAAAGACAAGAGAGTGAAGCAACTCTGAGTGAAACGTTACACAAAATACCATTATATGCTAATGCTAAATGTGTTTAGTGACTCTGTGATGATTCTCCTCACCTATGGGTGTGCTGTGGAGTAACACTTGCTCCAGGCTGCGTCCGTCGTTGTAGAGAGCCAGGTGCCAGGTGCCAGGGTCCATGTACTCAATGAAGCCTGTTTCTTGGAGGCCGCTCAGCAGCAGGCCTTTGGGAGCTTTGGCAGTTGAGACGGGATCAGTCAAGGACCTGGGCAGCGCCTTCCCGTCCAACAGTTTCACGAAGTCGAACTGAACACAAGGTAACACAGTCAGACAAAAACAATATCATTCAGTTGGAATGAGCAAGTCGGGAATTCATGAAAACCCGCATAAATGCAACGGAAATTTGCAAGCCAAACCTTGTGCAGTGGTGTGTGGCTGCTGTTGGGGGAGCTTTATGAGACTGCCAATTGAATGCTATTGGAAAAACTGCCTGCATACAAGAAGTTGGGGGAATTGCATTAGATGTGGATATCAGATGCGAATTGCAAAAAGGGATCCAAAGATGGAAAGGGAAATCGTCATCCATGGCAGCTCAGTCCTCTACCAGACATGTTCCACAGCGGCAGGTTCAACAACTTGACATGCTGCTAATAGCATGGGCAGACTTTACCACTCAGGTTTTCAAATGGAACAGACTATTATTTCATTTGTCTAAACCTGTCTGTGCTTCTCTCTCACCCTCTTTAACTTTCCCCACCACCCTCGCCTCTCCCTCCCTTCCTCTCCATCCTAAAACCTCCTTGAACTAGCAAGCACTCGCTGAGTCTTATTCCCCCTGAGGGCTGTGTGTCACACTAGTGTCAAAAACAGCTAATTAGATCTCTTCATGCGGGCGAGAGCCGGGGCGCACTGATGTTAAAAAGCAGATGACTCGGTGTGTGTTGTATTTTTGTCTGTATACGGGCTCCGTGCATGGCACAGTGTTGTTCTTCACTGCGTGCAACGTATGCATGTGTGTCTGTATTGTTTGTGGGAATGTGCCTGAGACACATTTTATCCACACTGACCCGACAAGATCAGAAATCACTCTTTCTAAACGACGTGCATCCACACTTTCGTTTTTGTGAGGATCTCTGTCCACATGGGGAGAATGGCAAAATGTCTTGACAGCTACATTTTGCATCACAGTCAACATCTGTTAGAGGTACGACAGACAAAACCTGATTACTCTGCAGAGTCTCAGCAAGTAAAACCTCTGTTTTCCATCATCTCTTACACAGTGTTTTAATACAGCCAAATTCACAGTTGAATTGTTCTCATTTACGCATTTTCTGTTTCTGTTGTCAGAACAAGAATAAAATAGCAAATTGTTCATGGCCCATAAATGCTACCTCTTAAACAAGCAGACAGCAATTCCTGCTCTGCTGCGCTGAGACATTGACAAAATCGTTAATGTATGCTCGCAAACTTGTCTGACAAAAGGAGAATAACTACAGTTTATTGACACCTGTGTTGTGTGGCTGGCTTTACTGACATTTAAAACGACTGTTCACAGACAAGGTTAGAGGTGCCAGGAAGTTGTCAGCTTAAGTCAGCAAGGTACCTGCCACAATAACAACGTAGACATGTGTGGCTGATATTTTCTGTGCTTCCACACTTCCATAGTAACTAGGTACATGTGTGAACAAATCTTTAAGCCCAAATCTTCTAACTGAACTTCCTATACTGAATCCACTATCGTCACTGACCGTGCCCATTGTCGGCTCAGCGTGTGAGAACCACAGACACAATCATAATGTGATAACTCTGCAGCAAGAAGGGGGCTGCTGAGCTATAAACCATATAACAGTGCTTGTGTAGGTCTGGTTTTGTACTAAACTGAACATTACAGCTTGAACCAGCACCATACTGATCTTATGACTGAACTGAAGACAGTCAGAATCACAGAACATCATGTCGTATGAATAGTGATGCGTTTACTTACTGTTGTACGTGCTGAAGCGCATTTGATTGGTGATGCAATCGCTTTACAAAATGAACTACAAGGTCAGGGGCTATGAACAAAATGTATTTGAATTTGAATCAGAAAAGTGATTTGCAATTTCCACCTTTCCGGAATTCTGCAGGCAATCTGATTGGTGCAAAAACAGCTAACAACTAACCTACTTCAATTTCTACTTCAATTCTTGGCAAAATAATATTTTACAAAATATAATTCATGTGCTTAAAAAAATCTTCTCGTGTGTTTAAAAAATCCCTTTGCACAATCAGAGGCAAAAACATAACGGCATATACATAATTGTCTTCTAGGAGGCACTTCACGCGAGGCCACAAATTTTATCACATTTTTGTGACGACAGCTTGCTCAAAAGACACCACGCAACTGTGGATGAAAGGCCAAAACTGAGAGAAAGAGGTGCATTAGCGTGGATGTGGTCTGGGGTACTTCAGCAAACAAGCCCGTCTGGGTGAACAGCAGTCTACAACAGGAGTCTCCTTTACCTGAGTGTGTGTAGGCGGTATGTTCCTGCGTCCGTAGACCCCCAGCAGTGCATTGTGGGAGAGAGACAGGTTGAACTTGATGTAGGTCGGATGGTGAACAGTCATATAAAACCTCCAAAAGAGTCCCGGAGGGATTGCCTGGCTCTGCTGGGTTCCAATGTCGACCTCGCCACGGTCGATCGCGCGACCACGCACCCACTTCTCTGCAGGTAAAAACCACAGACAGGTGATATTGTTAAGTCACATACTGCAGATTTGTCAAGGTTGGCAGGGAGTTCTATTCAGTATCAGAGGGAGCAATTAATAAACAACCTGATGTCCTCAAACATCAGTGTGATCAGCTGCCGTACTAATGAAGAGAGACTGAATAGACATCGGGAATGACTGAGCGCCAGTGAAAATCCTGCTTTTCAAGACACCCTGCTTTGGCAGTCCTTTGGATAGGCTCTGCATAAAGATGAACTGCTTTAGAATGGAAGTGTTTTGTATGAGAGCTGTCTACTGGGGCTTTGTCATGTGCTATATTAGCATCTTTTAACAAGAAAGAAAGAGTGTGTGTATGTGTTAGCATGTGTGTGAAAAGAAAGAGAGACAGAAAGGTGGATGAGAGAAAGTGAGGAGGGCAGGGGCACACACACACACACACACACACACACACACACAGACACACACACACACACAGACACACACACACACACACACACACACGTATTCACAAACAGCGTCACGGCACAAAGATAGTGTCTTGAGTGAGAGCATGTTTTTGTGTGTGAAGAGAATAGGTCTTTCCAACAGTCCCCTGGCCATCAGCTCCTCTCCTCTCCATAAGCCTTTATCAACCACCAGGCCCCAGTCTTTTGTGTAGGGGAGCAGGCGAGGCTCTCCAGCCCTCTTTGTGTCGGCCTTTATGGAGAGATATATCTCGGTTTCTAAACTAAGATGGAGGAAATACGGTGACAGAGGGGAGCCAGCCGATCGTTACGGCCACAAAGGCAGAAGAACAGTTAGGGGCAGATTCATGGACGAGGCCGCTCGCTCGCAATCTATAATGCCTGCAGCTTTACCACTCCATTATGGCGACACCATGCCCACCCACAGGCCAGGAGGCATATATCACATGTATTGTCACACAGATAGAGAGTGCAGGTCTGTGAGCAGCTCCTGTTTCTCCTGACGCTGTTCCTCTTTAGCCAAGCTAGCGGTGTGGCTTTAGGTCCACCACTTTGTGACCTTTCATCTAGCACTACCATGGGGTTGACTTTTTTTGAGTGAAATGTCTACATAACTATGGGATGGATTGTCGTGAAATTTGTTACGGACATTTATGTCCCCCTCAGGAAGTGTAATAACTTCAGCGTCAACTGAGCTTTGTGTTTAGTGATAATTAGAAAATATTAGCATGCTAACATACTAACCTAAGATGTTAAACCTGGTAAATATTACACCTGCTGAACAGCAACATGTCAGCATTGTCACAGTGAGCGTGTTAGCACCCTCATGTTAACATTTAGCTCAAAGCACCTCTGGCTGTACCTAATTACATACTTGCATTCTCACAGAGCCGCGAGCACGGCTCTTTTGACTTATTTCTATAAAGCAAAGACAAACTTCAAAGTTTTCTTTGATGAGTTTACTGGAGTTAGGGGATTTGTGAGTGTGAACAAATTCAGTCATCAAAAAACAACCAAGCGAAGCCAGTTCTGTCATTTGCTTGCTGCTGTTGCACACGACCCTATTGCTTCCCTAATCTCCTCATCAATAACACATGCTCAAGACCTTATTTCATCACATATATTCAAATGTGTTCATGCTTAAAAGCTAAACAAAAGTGGTGAACATGGAAAACATTAAATCTGCTAGATGCAACAGCATGTTAACATCGTCATTGCAAGCATGTTAGCATGCTGACGCAACCATCGAACAGCCTCACAGAGCTGCTAGCAGGGCCGCAGACTCTTAGTCTTGTTTCTTTCTGACCAGAAGTCTTACTTTTAAGACCTCCTCTCACAAAATGTCACATATCATACTAAGAAATGCCAAAGCATTGGATTTTTCTTTTTATGTTTTATCTCCTTTATCTTCTCCTCCTATGGACTAAAGGTTTGAAAAAAAAGTTAATTGATTAATTGGTTAATTGATTGAAATAGACTGAGCTGTGACAAGAGAGCCGGATAGAGGAAGAGGAAGAAAGACAAAGAAACATGAGAGGGGGGTGAAAACAGGAGGAGAGTTCAAAAAGGTTTCTAATGAAAGACAAAAAGGGAGACAGGTGTCCTGTGTGAAGCATAAATTGTCCCTGTACTAAATTCTCTACCAAACAGAATAAAAGCAGCTTGGCAGAACTAAGGTATGCATTCATGCATTCCTGCAGAGGCAACCTCAGCAGTCTATTCCTTTTAATGCTAATCCTCACTCCTGTGCCTCGCCACAAAAAAAAAATAAAGCCAGCAGAGGGATGGATGTCCCGAGGAAAGCAGCCTTTTATTCAACAACAGATGAATAGGACATGAATAGGGCATGGCAGTTGGCAGAACACTGGCGGGCAGACAGGCGCGCAGGCGGGCTGGAGAGCAGGCTGACTGGCAGGCTGGGGGGCAGATGAGCAGACAGGTCCTTCTGATGCTAATTACTGTATAGCGCCTCTCCCAGTCTGATGCAACATGGGGACAGAAAGCGGCGCTCAGGTCAGCCGCAAGGATGCGTGGTGGGGTGTGGGAGAAAAGGAGGTGGGGGAGTTGTAGAAGGAAGGATGAAAAAGGAGGAGGGGGAATAGAAGGACCATGTCCAAAGAGGAGGTGGCGGTGTCAAGTTACAGCTGCTGATGCAAGAAAGAAGAAAAACCCTCCTTGCATCTCTCTCTCGCTCAGCAGTAGAGAATACTACTGCAACTCCAGTAAAAAGAGGGGAGGGTCGAGGCATGGTGACTAGGGCTCCTCTAGGCCCCCCCAGCTGCTCAGATTACTGCCGTCAATCAATGTGTTCCACCGGCACCGGAGCCCCATGTATGTCAGCGCAAAACCTGAGACCATTCTTTGAAAATATCTTTCAAAACAGCAAGTCGCTGTTTATTCCTACTTGGCAGGCAAAAGGAATACAAGCTTAGACAAGCCAACGCATGAGCAGGGAGGTAAAATTCATTCACACCTTGCTATTTTGTGGCTTTAATAAACGAAAAGCAGCTTGAAATTCACACTTGCGATCGGTTACTTCGAATAAAAATAAATGGCATCGCATGAATCTCCTCTTGTGCTTTTCATCATTAGTTTGGCAGCAGAAGTCGAGTTGTAAGCAAAAAATGTATTAAGGTTTATTTCAAAATGAGCTTGTTTAAAGGGGCGATGAAAGTGTTGCATAACTTATTCATGTCTGCCATCAAGCACAACGCGCCCTTGATGGAAGCGATAAAGGGTTAGTGGGCAGGTCTGCTTAGAACCAACATACTGTACAGTGTAATAATGATGCTGCCTCAGCCAATTATACTGGTAGTGCCGCATGCTGTGCACATAACACAGCTAATGCCCCAATTGACTCGACTCACCCACAATATGCTAGCACATGTACACACATGGCAATATTTTCTCCTAAATTAGCCCTTGAAAGGTTCCTATGCCACAGGACATCTGGATTAGGATGGTTTTAGATTTGAACTTAACTTCTCCCATCTCTAATGACTAGCTAACATCCCCACATTGTCACCCTTCATCCGTCTTACAAAGTGTGTGTTTCTAAAAGTCAGTGTGAGTTTGTCTGCCCATTTGTCAGTGTGTCAGTGAGTGTTTAGTGTGTGTGTGTGTGCGTGGTGTGTGTGCGCCGGGCCAGCGAAAGAGATGAGCTACATTAGGACTTGGGACACAAGGTCTAATTAATTTCTCTTGCCTGCGGGTTATTCAGGTAAAACAATTACACCTGTAATCTATTTTCAAAGGAACTAAACTGTCTTTGCAATTAATGTTATTATCCCTCAGATTCTAATGAAGCAGAGAACAGACTAAAAGTGCAGCCGGGGTCTTGGTGACAGGACATGTCTGGGGGGAACCGGAACTGTGCGAGTGTATGTGCGTGAGCGTCGGTCGATATTGAAGCGTGGGCATGTGTGTGGATCTCACACACATTGGTGCAGACAACATTAATAGTGTTCCAAATGCAAGAGAGATTGAGTTTGCCGCAGGATGAATAAAAATATCACAATGGGCAAGGTCTCTATAATTACTTGGATTCAATTAAGGGCCTTTTGAGCAGTTGGCTTAATAAGCTTTCAGCCGCCTCTCTCCACTGTGCAGCCTAATGAGTGTCAGTCAGAGTCAGGAGAAGATAATGCTCTTGGCCTAAGGGCCTTCCATTACTTCCTCGTCCTCACCTTCTTCCATCGGGCCTCGGGCTACGTCTGTGACAGACAAGTCTGCCTGTTCACAAACTCGTTCACTCCATGATACTCTGAGTGCACTTCCATTGTTACACATGTAATATGTGTTGTATAAATTGACAAATGGATATAGGACTTGTGGGTTTTTTTTTTATTGTCCTCTTCTAAGCTCGTACTAATCTAGTGTGGGCAGAGGCCTGGAAGGCGCAAACCAGAGCTCACTAGATATGCATGCTACTCATTTTAATCGAGACCGAAGTCCACACACTTTTTTTAGTCTCTTAACAGCCGATATTTCTCTTCTCTACTTAAGGGCTCTGAAAACATATTTACTTCATCAGCTGTTCTGCTCCTCTTACTGGTCTTACCTGCGTGGGTCTCAGTTACAAGGTAATCAATAAGGATTTAGCAACATTTAAATCAAAAAGTCATGACTGTTGTGGGGTTGTTATGTCACTGTCAATCAAATCTGATCAAAGCACACTGAGTTTTTGGGTGCTAAACTCTTAATAATTAATACCTAAAGATGCTTTTGTTAATTTTGTCTGTTGCTTAATTAGTCATGAACATGTAATGTTGTAGAGCTGTGACTCCCAACCTTTTTGGCTTGTGACCCCTCATAAGAAATCAGTGTCTCCTTGCGATTGTTTCATTTGAGTACAGAAAAAAGCAAAAATGACAGAAAAGTCCGAAAAAAGAACTGATTAAAAGAAATATATGTTTTTGTTATTCTACAAAATACTCTATTACAAGTTAATTCATGCCTTTAAAATCATTTATGCAGGGACATGGCCCCTGTGAGTGATATATTATTATATGCTGCATCATTAGATTGTTAATACCGATGCATCAACGTGTAAATAGCATATTTCAACGACTTTATATACTCTTTTTCAATCTACAACAAGTTGATGTCTTTTCTACGCTCATATGTTTTTCTTGTAAAATTATATAATATATAGTAATATAGTATATATACATATGTCATATTTTACAGTATGGTAACAGTATGAAGTAGCATAAAATGGAAATACTCAAGTAAAGTACAAGTATCCCAGAACCCTATTTAACCTCTTTTGGCCACACTGTGGTGAAAGCGATATCTTTCATCAAAAAGGAAGTTCTAGTCTGTTTTCCCAGAAGATAAAAAATGACTTTGATTTTTTTTTTTTTTTTTTTGCCTTTGACATCAAATCCACTTCTCTCAAATGTCAAGAGTGAGTTCTACAAAGCCCTCTGCTCTTCATAAAATGTGTCATCTGCACTGTAAATACTGACTGCAGCTTGAAATTGTATTTAATTTCTTCAGCTATATTTGGACGAGATGTTTTGAATGCAGGCTGAGTAACAGACAGAAATGTTGCCGCTGTTAGGCTTTCTCAACTTGAGCGCTCAAGCAGGGGGTTCACTAAATGATCTATATTTTCTCTGCGTGTGTGTCTGTGGGTGTGTGTGTTACATCCCGAGACTGTATCCCAGCGTGAGAAAATCAATGAGACCAGTGTAACAGGGACCAGTCCATCAGCATTTGCACACATGCACAAGCACGCACGCACATGCTCACACTGTTCTCTCCCACAGACACATCTCCCTCTCCCCACATACATGCATGCAATATGCACACACACTTTCTTACTCCTCTGCACACATACACACTGCTCAGCCTCCACTCTCTCTGCACGCAGTCTAGAATATTGATGTGCTCTTTAAGAGCCCTCCTCTCTGTCTGTGTCACATTCTATCCATCTACACACTATTTCCCACCACACCATCAGATAGAGTGAAAACAATTCGGCACTAACTCTCCTTTCATACGGCAGTTTATACAATCATTGCATAGGCTCAGATGGCATTCCACATTTCATCATCTTCGCATTATAATGAGGCATTATGCCGCGCTACTGTATGTCAGTTTGTATCACTTCATATCATTAATATATCCGGCGTTCAACGTTGAGTGAAATATTATTCTCAAACTTCGATCTACTTCATTAAGGCAGGGAATCCACTGACAGAAAATTCCTTCTCTGGGCACTTGTGCTTTCATCTGCACCAGAGGAATTTCGGTGTGTGAGTGCATGTGTGTGTGTGTGTGTGTGTGTGTGTGGAAATATTCGCGTGCTCGTATGCATGCATGTCAGATACAGAAATGTGGAAAAGAGAAGGGTAAGATGAAGTGTTTGTGCGTGTACATGCACGTCAGCCTGAGGTTGATTATCATGGGGTGAGTGGCAATTAATGTAGCACTAATTAGCAAGGCTTTTATGTGTGGAGGACTAAGAAGGGCTCCTGGTGATCTCTGGAAACTGCAGGAGAGATAGCAGTGGCGAACATAAAACACAGCACGCACGGCTTGACGAGACACTAGCCGTACGCGGATGACACAACATGTCAATTAGCATCTAGCACGCCGCTGCAAGCTGCTTCGTAAGGTAGATTAGAATTCTGCTGCTCCGGATCCTGATCCTGAGCCAAACAAATCAAACAGAGAGCCTATCTTTATGGCATTGAAGTTGACATAAAAACAACAACCCTAAAAATACACGAACAGGAATACAAGAAGATTACTACCTTCCAATCATTCCGCCGAGCTCGTTTCATCTCTCCCTACTGTGTCATCAGTTTATATCAAAACAAGCAGAAACTGATAGCTATCCTCCAATCAGTCTCCTCAGCTTTCTTTATGCTCCCACGGTTATGTTGTTACATGTGGTTATAGCATTGCATCAAGAATAAAATAATCTACTCCAAAATAAAAAGAACATTTTGCCGCTTTGTTTCATGACAGAAGTCATGAAAATCGCTAATAAGTTGCTTCATGAAAATTATATTTTAATGCCAGCAATTATATAGCGTGTTGCCACTTTTACGGCGGATATCTCAAACATCCTTCAAGTAGATTGGTATCCATCAATCATTCCTCTCTCCTCCCATCACTCTCGCTCTTCTCTCTCTCCCTGCCGTGTCGTGTTTTTTTATCATTTCCATTCCCAGCAGCCTCCTCTCACCATCCTTCGCTGTGTAATCTAGGGGATTGTGTGGTCTCTTGGTGTGAGAGGTGATGGGTACAGCAGGATGAGCGTGATAATCTGCCACACTGGATTACAGTCTAATCTCTAATCTCTCTGGCCCTGCTCTGCCCGGGGACCACCTCCACCGCGCCAATTTTATTAATCTGAGCCCCCTGCATCAACGGCTTAGCTTTGCCCATTTTGATTTCTCGGCTTTCATCAAGCACATAAAGCAATAGGAGCTGAAACAATAGATTGTTGTGACGCAACACTCGGAAGTGAATTCCATGACCCCTGCACGCTCCATAGGAGGATTTAGCTACTGATGAGAGTGTTAATCCGCAGAATGTGAGGATTCATCAAGAATAGTTGCTTTAGGGATGTCCCAGGTTGCCTAAATTGCAGCGGGCTGCAGTTTGGCTCGCACATTCTCTGTGTAAGTGCTGAACATGGGCTCCAACAGCATCCAGTGTAATATCCATCAGAGTCTAAGCGTGAAGGTTGCTCTGTCCTGCCTGACTTCATGACCTGGAACACTCACAATTAATGTCCCATGTCATGGGGTTAAATTGGTGTTAGTAATTCCTCTGGCTAGTTGAGAGACGGCCGAGTGGAGAAAGGCTATTCCAGTCACGGACTGGCTAAGAGGGAACATGATTAACCAATTACCTTGCCTTTCTAATAAATGAGTAATCAGTTCAAGGCTGATCTCTTGACTGATGTCTCTCCTAGTGTTGAAACATTCATTGAGTGTGTTATGTATGCAAGCCAGAGTCCTGATGCAAAAGAAACTGATTGGAATTCATGCCAGTGGATATATAGTCAGTCTCAACATGTTCCAATCATAATGTTTAAATGTCTGTATTTACATTTCAAGAGGATTGCCTAGTCTGACTACTATTTTAATAATTGTGCCTCCATTAAATCCTGTAGCAAAAATGTTTGAGCAGGGTTTGGATGCAGGATTTCTGTTTCGTTAAGTGTGCAGCAAAAAGAGGAAAAACAGGAGCACAATGAGAAGAATATTCTAAGAAAAGGTATACAAATTAGAGTAGTGTGTGACATGTATGTATTTGAGCTGACCTTTCTCAGTGTGTATATGTCTAGACTTGGCCCAGGGGTGTTTAATAGAGGTGGCTCAGAAAAGCAAAGCTTATTGTGAAAAGCCTGTTTTATAAAGTCTACTTGTAGCTAATGTGAGGAGACTATGTCACGCCTGGTTTATTTCATAAATTTGAAACGCAGACCTTTGACATCAAGCGCTGATCGCATCAATTCACAGTGAAGAAAATCACAGCACATATTAAATAAATAATATGGGGAGTAAAATGTTACAGCAAAAACAAACAAGACCACTGCTATAAACAAAGCAAAAGAGAATTTTTGGCAGCATGTTGTCAACCAGCGGTGAGCTCAGACACAACTAGAGATTCACTCAGTAATAAATCCATTGTTAGCTCACGTTGTTGCCGTGTTAGTAATGGAAAGTTTCTTTGTATAATAAGTGCTAAAAAAGATAACAGCAACATACCATTTAAGAACTTTGACATATCGAATATGACTAAAGCCATGTCATTTATTTTGTAGAGCAAATAAATCATTAGCATTCGAAACTAGTAGTTGGATTTTGCTGTAAAAGTGAGATTTCAGCATCCATAAGATGGAAATACTGTTTAAAAACAGACTACTAATACTAATATATATATATATACATATATACATACTGATTCTGATATATATGTATATATATATATATATATATATATACTAATACTGTGCAGATGCTTAAAACAGTACTCCATCGATTTAGCACTGCACACCTATAACACTGTCGTAGGTGTAGCCTCGAGTCGCTAGCTACAGAGGCCTGGTAAGTTTAACTGCATACTTGCCTTATTGCTTCTAAAGTGTCACAGAAACTCAAAGCACAGTTTAAGTAAAATGAAGTGAAATGCTTTAAGCCAATGTTCATTCAATACATTTATTATCTACTAAATAACAAATTACTGTATTACATTTGTTTTGTTGTTACTCAGGGGCAAATCCTGTCAATAGCTGAGTGCAGAACATCTGTTATCGTGGTGTGTACTGTGTGTGTGTGTGTGTGTGTGTGTGTGTGTGTGTGTGTGTGTCAGCTCACCTCTGTCACTGGCGTGTGTGTTTTCAGGGTTGAGTGTGTCCAGCAGGTGAATGGAGCTGGTAGGTCTGGTTTTGCTGCGGTCCTCCTGCTGATGGTCCGCTGAGCTCATGCCGTTCTCATACAGCTGGCTCTCGCCATGCCGCAGATGCCAGGTCAGACCTAACAGGTGGACCGCTATACACACACACACACACACACACACACACACACACAGTGACAGCCAAAGGGAGAGGGAAAAGCGGATAGAAAAGATCATTATTCAAGGCATGCAGAGGGGTGTGTCTGAATCTTCTTTAATGCCCATCTTAGAACTCTCACTCCGTTCATGTGCTTATTAGTGCCCGGCAAGGCAGTGGACAATTAGCAAACACACAAAGAACACACACACGTAAACTCTCCAACACACACACGTCCAGTATGTGCACGTACACATGCGTACATGAACACAGGACGTGGCAGAGGTGGGCAATTAAGGCAGATCTTCAGAGTCTGAGCCCAGGGCTGGTATTAAAGCGCTAACACAGTCTTTTATGCATGACTAATGATGCTTTGAAAGCTGCTGCCGATTCACAATCCATATGGGCCTTTTAAACAACAAAGGAGTATGGGAGGATACTGGCTTCCCCCTCCCACTCATAAAAACTGTTTACTAGGACAACAATCCTGCATGCTGTTAAATAAAAACAACTAACACCTGCCCATTAAGGAAATTAATTAGTGTCTTGCAAGGCTGTCAATAAAATCCGTTCAGTAAAACATTCACCTTGCTCTGACCAATCACCAGGTCCCACTCATGTGAGACTGTACTCCAACACTGCTTTAGTTTCTCACTTTAAAAAAAGATTCTCAAAAGGTAATGTCCCTTTGCTGATATGAAGAACAAAGCAAATGAAATAAATCATTGCAGATTTTTTTTTCCTCCTCTGACACATTCGGAACATCAAACAAAAGCAAAGACTCAAATCACAAAGTTACTATGCGCTGGTGGCAGTCAGAGGACGGCTGCTGCATGCAGATCAAGGTAAAGAACTTCTAACGACTTCAAACGTCTTCACTGTCTGTCTTCTGTCTGCTGATTGCCGACACCCAGAAAAAAAAGCACTTGACACGCGCTCGCTAACGCTTGCACAAAATGGCTGCTTAAGAAAAACAAATCCACAATTATACAGCACGCCCGACATAATCACACAGGTAACAGCGCGCTCGCACAAGTGCATAAATGTACCTGCTTTTTTCATGTATGCATGAATTCACGCTCCCACACACACACACACCTACACGCTCACCCACATTTGATCCCCAGCTGATGAGGAATACCTAATTAAAACTCCAGATAGTTCAAAGCCATTTGCAGTCACTTTCTGTTGCAGAAAAGAACAATTTTCTCTGAAAAATACAGCAACTCTATTATGAGCTCTGAGAGTTGAAGCCAATTCGGTCCCGTGCTCCACTCTGGCATCTATGGGGATCAGCAAATCATACATTTCAACTTCTGACTGGCCCGAGCCACTGTTGGTTTAGCTATGTACTCATGCACAATATGAGCTCTTCAAAGCAGAACACTGACGATTACTGGGGCCATGAGGGAGACGTCATGCATCATTTACTTCAGACTAATTGAACTATCAGCCTGTGACGAGACCAGACATGGACACGCACAGATTCTTCACGTCAGTGTGGATACGAGTCACTCATTTTAAAAAGTCTTTTTTTCCCCTCCTTCACTGTAGTTTTCTTATTTTCATTTTGAAAGATGCAGTGTGGGGGATTTTCTCATTAACGCATCGCTGTGAAATTAGTTGTGATGACTCATTTTGATGCTGGAAAAAAGAAAAAAGTATGACAAACAGTAACCCAAATGATCTGCTTTGTACATTCAATTTCATGGGCTTAGGTTCCAGCAAAATCCCCTTCTGGTTGTCTGGTACTGTAAGTACTCCATCTCTAGCAGACAGGTGGGAGAAAAAACAAGCAGGTAGAGAGAAACTCACAGAAAAACATACTGGTGATAGTCACAATCGCGTTTTATTTACAGTGATAGATTTAGAGGCAATCCTGCAGAGATTACCTTTAAACTACGGCCCATTATCAACTCTCTTCTATTAGAATTAAACATGAAATATAGTGTTGCACCTACAAATGTAGGCTTGTATGCATCACAGCTGTTTGTACTGAATTATATTGCGCAGTGGAGTGGAACAACCTATCATAGTTTCATAAATTAGTCTGTAAGAGTGCTCAGTGAGGGATGACGAGTTATTCCCAAACTGATGCATTTAGCATTTCCACCATTCAGTCTCTCATGCTCCATTCTCTCCGCACTTCCTCTCATCTGAATTGCTTTTCTTTCTCTCCTTGTTCTCCAGTGCCCCCCCATACCTCCGTTAGCCAAGTGTTACCCACTCCAGTAATGACTCTGCAGCGACAGTCCTCACCAGCTCTCCTATCGTCTCCTCTTTGCCACTCCATCCCTCCTCAAAAGCCCCTCAGACCATACTTCTCCTGCTCCTGCTCATCAGCCTCTCTCTCTCCGTCTCTCTCGTTCACTCTTGTTTTATGGCTGTTGACCTTTTGCTAGAACACTTAGCATCTAGAGTCACAGAGCGCACACACACACACACACACACACACACACACACACACATGCTGAAGCGAGGACTGATAAGGACCTGGGAACCTGATGAGAAGAGGATGGTGGTGGAGAGTGCAAGTTTGTGCGAATGCTCTTGAACTTTGAAGGACCACATGTCCTCACAGCAATGTTAAGACTATTGATGACGTGTTTGTTGTTGTTCACTTGACCAAGTTAATTTTGGGTATTTTAAAGTGCTCATGGAACCACAGACAAGGACAGGAGTAGGGCTTCAATTTAGGTTTACATTTTGGGATACAGACAAAGTCCCATTCATTTGCTGCAGGCTTGAATGGGCATGAACCTCTCCTGGTTGAATCAGTACAAAAAGATGAGCAACTGCTGTGTATGAAGGTTTACTCTTGACATTAGAAACATAGTTTTACAAAATCCTAACCCAAGGTCCATTTTCTGGCTTAGATCAATAGATATGTTATATGCTATTTGCCAAATGAGTAACTGCATTAGTATATGTCTGGTTTGATAAAAGGTCAAATGTATATCAAAGTGTAAGAATGGAAGCATAATGTCAACTCAAATATGAAAAAGGTATTAATGCTACTTTTGACCCAGGGCCCCTGCAGGAGCCACCTTAGGGCCTTTACTATGTCAGCTTTTAATTTTGCCTCAGTGATGCAAATGAGTAATTCCAGAATTTCCATAAATATATTGCCAAAGAGACAACCTAGAGCCTTCTGAGCATTTGGGGCCCCTAACGGTCGGGGGCATTTGTCCACTTTACTCAGTTGGTAATCCAGCGTTGCTCCTGAGTGGCATTTCAGTAAGAAACATCCAGTCACAAAGTTTAAGACTATGTCGTGTGCACAGCTTATGGTGATATATGAAGCTGCCGCAAGCAGCTGGTTAGCTTAGCTTAGCATAAAGGCTAGAAACAGGGGGAAATAAGTGAATTAAGTGAATTTACTGTCACATTCTGTGTTTAAGTAAGATGAATTCAGCAACAATGGCGTGAGTGATTCCTTCCAAATTGCAACAACAAAGCAACAAATATGCTACTGCTCTGATTCTTGAGACTGACAGCTGAGGATCATGGGTATTGTAGTATTTAGAGCCATCTGCTACACAAAAATTGTGGAAAAAACCTGATTTCTCAGAATCAAAGTTGAAATAATTAAAACTGATGGTGATAACATAAACATAGTAGCAGGGTACTTTTCTTCTTCTTTTAAATATTTATCGGTCAGCTGATAATATAGAAACAAACAATAAACCAGAGGAGAAAGAGGGGACGTTACAGTTATATGGTTTGTGTCTTAACCACTCGGTCATCAATACGGCCTGTGTCTCTACGTTAAGGAGCATGTGGAACATCATTAAAAGTACATTTTAAAATGAGAATATACAGCAGTAAAAAATACCTCCAGCATGAGCAGTTCCCCCCACTTCTTAACTCTATTGCTTATAGGATTTGATACATTTTTCTATTCTTTATGTGGGCACATAAACTACATACACACTCACACAGGCACACACTTAGACACAGCATGCAGTCAGTTATGCGAGCAGCATGTGCTCAGCATGAACCTTCACTCTCACTCTCTTTTCCCCCTTCCTGTCTATCCATCTCTCTCTCAGTGTCCATCTTTCTCTCTCGCCCGCTCTTGCAAAAACACTCATAACCGTCACACATTAGAGAGAGACTCAGAGTGAGTCCAGTCATTATAACGGGAGTGGCGGCGGCAGCAGCAGTAGCAGCAGAGTGGCGACAGCGAGCAGTAGTGCAGCGAGCTAACAGGCCGAGGCCCTCGCACACATGAATCATTGATCAGTGTGACAGCGAGATGGCTGCCAGAGGTAATAGGACGGCACTGCTGTGAGGGGGTTCTGTACTGTACCCTCGCTGACTGCTACCCCGCCGAGATGTGCATAGAAGATGTGGCAGGCTGAAGAGAACAGCGCAGGGTGTAGGGAGAGACTGAGGCAGTTCAGTAGTAAGAGAAAGAGGTGCTTGATGTGGCTTTTTCAGGTTTACTTAAACTACCACGGAGATAAAAAAGGAGAGAGAACAGGGGAATCCAAGCTGGTGGAAATTTGTGGATGAAGTTAGCGAGGCTGTCGAGATGCAGCAGCAGATACAACAGCCGCTCCATTACAGCTGTTGTGCATTAACAGCTGGAATGCAAGGACGTATGGATGCCGTATCTTCATTGTGATTGCAATAAATGGCAACCCTGAACCACTAAATTCTCCTCCCCATTCTTCCAGATAGGCAGGCTTTAAAAGCAGGCTATTTGAGCTGAGAAGCACAGATAATGCTTGCTTGCAGTTGGTGCTGCATTTGCTGCCATTGTTGTTGTCAGGCATGTGTGTGTCTCCAGATTAGATAGAAATGATTGTGGGCTCCAGTGATGATTAGATTTCACACTCATGGTGGGAGAAAGAGTGGAAAGGAGGCAGAGGAAAAAAATGATTGTGTGTGTGCGTATGTGCATTCCTGTTTAATGCCTGTGTTACCCTACATGCAGTTATCTGGTGTTAGTAACAGCGCTGGGCTGGGGCTGCGGGAGACAATGGGTGAGATTGACTGTGAATATACTGTCTTATCGATAACCATTACAGCCAAGGTAGCACTGCAGTCAGTTAAAAATGATTTATCAATACTCTCGCACAAGCGGAAACACACCCAGACCTGATTGCCAAGTTCTTTTCACTCATACACATAGCTAACCGCCAACTATATTCCATCTGACAACCAAAGACTACAGCTGGCTTTGCCCTGCAGCTAACACTTTCAAGAGCATCAGTCATTCGATTTAGTGTGTAGTTTAGCATGTACAGTAAAAGCAATTTCTCATTCAAGTTCTGCATGGCTGTGTCAGCCTCTAGCTAAGCCACAACTTCTGAGGGATGGGAGAACGAAAGGCAGAGAGAGAGAAAGAAGGGCAGAGGGAGATAAAAGACGCAGGGAGAGGGACGGAGGGGAGTAAGAAATAAGGAGAGAGACAAATGGGGAAAACAAGTGTGAAGGAGAGTGAAGGAGAGGGACTTCAGAGCCAATAAAACAAATCTGTGTCTAAGACAACGTTAAGAGTAGAGACTAAGAGCCTGGGGGTCTGCCTGCCCTTCCGCCTCTTTCGCCTGTTGGCCGTCGCTCGACTCTGACAGACAAGAGGTGCTAAAGTGTTTTTTTCTTACTCCCCTCCAACAACCCCTTGAAAGCTACTAATACCACTGTCATGACTGTTTAAGTGTGTATGTTTGCATGCGTGAGTGTGTGTGTGTGTGTGTGTGTGAGCAGAAGCACAGCCTCACTCCGCAATGTCTTTGCTGGTGTAAACCTCGGGACTCATTATCAGTGTGACCTTGCTAATCTGGAATGGGAAGTCCTGTTTGGATAAAAGGGATAAAATGACAAGAAAGAAGGATAAAAGGAAGAGCGGAGGTGTTGACACACTTCTCACATCTTGGATGATGAGATTTGCTGTATATCCTGGTGTTTATTTACCAGTAAAACTCGCTGTCACTGTCATCTAGTTAGTCACGGTAGCGACAGTACACCAAGTCCAACAGATCCCAGCTTTCTGCTTCACGCCTTTCTCTGTTGTTCTTTCATTCCCAATCACGCCCCCTCTCCCTTTCTGTCAGAGTCCCCCACTCTGCCTGTCCGTCTCCCACTCGCTGTCTTACTGATCTGGTCCTTTTTTCTGAAAGCTGAGTCATGTTACAACAGACAGAATAGTGTTAAATGAGCAGGGGATCGGCGCCATGTTAGATTCCCCTCCGGCAGCCACCATCAACCACCACTGAGTGCTAAAACACTGCAGACAAACAGCGACTCGCAACTGCCGCTCACAGTCACATACAGCTCAATCCCTGTTTGTTTGTGCGTGGGTTTGTGTGTGTGTGCAAGAGTGTCATAGAGAGAATGAGAAAGAAATAAAGAGTGTGTGAGTGTGAGATGCCGTGCACGTTCGTGTGCGTGTGTGTAAGCATGTACTTGCCCGGTGAACTATTGGAGCAATTGAGGCTATTTCACTGCAGCCTCTCTGACCTTCTGGAGACATTTTACCAAAGGGCTCTCTCGCCATTCAGAACTTTCTGACCACAGTCTGTCTAGCCATTTAAAGCAATTTTACCAAAGGCTTCTGTAGCTGTTAGGGTGGTTTTAGCAAAGGCCAGCGGGTTTCTTAGAGCAGCATCAGACGACCAAAATAGAGGACTGAAAACAAAGAGAAACTGGACCAATCAATACAGACCCCAATGAGGCATGAAGCAGCTGGCTGAAATTAGCTGGGGGTGAGGAGCACACACACACAAACAAGCACACACACAATTTACAATCACAAAGTCATGCACGCACCTTCCCGTACGTGCACAGGCTTACACACACACACACACACACACACACACACACATACATTTGGACTCCGATAAACAAGTATGTAAGGCTCATTGTTTTTGTTTTTGTTTTTTTTGTTTTTGCAGATTTTCACCAAAACATACCAACATTTTGTAAAGGAGCAGAGCAGTTTCAACCAACTGTCAGTTGTTTTTCCATTTTTTATTTTTTTTTGCTTCAAGAACACTGAACCACACAACAGCTTACAGCGGACAAGCTCAGAAAATTCTTCCATTAAAAGAAAGTGAAGAGGAAACTGAGGAGGAAGCATTTAAATGTGCAGCTGGTTATGCACCAGTCATTCTAAATATGTAAAAATCTAGCATATTTGTGTTAATGATTTTTAAAATATTTTCTGACAACTAAAAAATGAAAACAATGAGCCTTAAGTATATAGTCCATACTGTATATATACAAACACACATCCTAAAACACACACATATAGGCATAAATGCAGACACAGGGACTCAAAGGTAACAGCCCTCTCAGCATGAGCTATAATTAACAGATTAAAAACATCTGTTGAGAAAAAGGAGAGTAAAGCCAACACACAGTGCAGAAGATGGCAGCATCACTGATTGAGTCACTGTGTGTGGCAGTGTTTTTGTGTCCAACTGAACTGTGCTGAGCCAGTACACTCCTAATAGAAAGGCTTCTAGTTTCCAGGCCCTACTGGAAACAAGTTGTAGCAGCCAATCGTACCCACTCAGCATTGCTGAGTAGATAATTGGTTGCCAGTTGCCCTCTTTGACAGAGCTGCGCAATGAAGAGGATCGCCGCTGATCCCAGACAAACACCTGTGTGCAAAACTTCCCTTCGGGAGAAGGTAACATTTCATTAGGACCAGGCCGACTCAACACCTCAACAGCGTCACCCTGACAGCCATCACGGGACTCAGTTGACCCTCTGACTTTACCTCTGTACGCAATCTCTGGCCTCCTGCCCACCACCTGCTATCAGAACAGACTGCACTCCCCACTTTACAGACTGTTCACTCCTCTGAGGTTATTATTACTATACAAAGTTGATCCCAACTAATGAACGTGCTGCAACTGCAATTACAGACCATCATGTTTATCATTACTGTGGTTTCCACAATTTTGCATTCCTCATATTGTCTGGACTTGTGCTGTATACCATCTTCCTATAGCTTTCAGGGAATTCAGCATTTTTATCCTACTCGTAGAGCCATCACAAAGTACAGTCCAGTATGTGTGCGATGGCCTGCAGATTGTGCTGTCTGATTGCATATGAGGCACAGTTCATACTGAATAAAAGTGGCACATCTTCAGCAGAGTGAATCAGCACTTTCGAGATTTTCCAATTGAGACTTGGACTCTCCTTTTATTTTGGCCATGTCTTTGCTTTCTACAAGGACTTGTTCAAAATCTTTGCTTCTTTGTCCGCTCAGTACATTGAAGAATCAGGCCAGGGAGTTTTACACCCTGTTTTTCTGTTGGAACATTTCCTTAATTCCTTTGCACATTAAGACATGAATCTGAAACATACTTATTACTTGTTTGTTTGATAAAATACAAAACACGATACCACACTATTTCTGTTATATTTGCTAATTTCTCACCAAGTAGTTGCAAAATTCATAATAGTTACAGCACAGTCCTGATTTGCAGTTGATGCCTTTAGCTAAAAGGGAAAAGGGTAAAGCTCTTCTTCACTGGACCAACCAATGTTCATGTCTTTTCACCTCTATTTCGAATGTGTTTACTACAGTTGATTTTCCAGAAAATGTATTATTTACTGTATATCACAATATAAGATAAGATAAGACCTCGCCCACTGCTACCTAATGACAGTATTCTGTATGCACAGAAGCATTATTAGGGACCTAGACTGGCCAGGAATGTAATTTCTAAACGGCCGACCAAAGATGCTGGTTTTGCTGGTTAATAAATACCCTGATTCGGTAGTGACTTTTAACAATGTTGCCGACAGAACAAAACAACTGATAAGTGCTGCACAGTAGGCCTTTTTCACAGCAGACTTGTCATAGTAAGAAAAAGTCCAGTTGCTACAAATAACATTAATGAAGGCTCCTTTCTATTCAAATGTCCCAGTAAGCCATGGCAGAGGGACAGCCAGCCAGTATGCACAATAAACATTCAGCTAACATCCATTTTATTGTTTGTGTGCTTTTCCTACTGTGACAAGTCAAAATATCTTGAGAGAAAAAAAAGGCCTATTCCTGTACAACGGCTAAATGGTTAGTGATTTGGATTCTGTTATGAGTCTAGTTCTGCTGTAAAAGTCTTCTTTTGTGAGTTATTCTTTCAATAACTATATCTGAGACTGGATGTAGGCTTACTGTATTCCCTAATAAGAAGGTCAACTACCTTGTCTAAACAGTCCCACATTTTATTTAACCTTTAAGAGCCACTTCACCAGACTGCTGCCCTCGCTGTGCTAATATATCAATGTTTTTCACATTATACACTTTAAAGTGGACATACCATCTGATAACGTTGTCACTTTTTATATAATGCTATAAATTCAGCCTACATCCGCCTACATCTTTTCAGATCGGCTCCAGCTCTCCAGTTCACATAACATCTGCTGGTTATGCTAGTTGACAGCGAGGTTCAGTCAACCTTAACCAGCAGTATGCCTGAAACATAAAGGAACTGCATTTGTGAGAGCCGCTGTGATGAACCACCGATCACTGGTCACAATTGTTTCCCTTGTTCACCCCCCCCCCCCACACACACACACACACACACACACACACACACACTACAAATTGAAGTGCTTTCTCAGCTAGTAATTAAAAGCTAATTGTTTATTTTGTTTTCCCTCTTTTCGGCTTTCTAAAACTGCTTCATTGGCTTCTTGTCTTGGTCCCAAAAATAGTGCAAATCCTGATCTAACAGATTTCCACAGTCAAAAAAAAGCACACACGAGAAATCTCCAGTATCAGTTAGAGCAGAGTGAAATATAATGTAGCTAGCAACTCACCTTCCCTCTGACAGAAACATGGTTTTACTTCCTTTGCTTTTTGCTTCTCTTTTCTCTTCTGTGTTTGCCTGCTAACTAGCAGGCTTTAATTAGGGGGCAGCAACTGTAATGCAACATCGTTTACATCGTGTAAACTTAATACACACGTTAACATCGGTCAAGTGCAGGTGGGACTGAACCATTTGCATCCCATCAAGGGGGTGCCAGTAGGAAGAGGCAGTCCATTTTTTTCTTGGCTCATATTGTTAAAATTTAAATATTTGAAACTGTGGAGCAAACAAAGGTTTTGAGGGTTACCCGCAGCTTTGGAGCAGTTGCTCTGGAAAAAAGCTTTCAGTGCCCGTGCACTGGTGAACTTGAAATTTAGAGTAAAATGATGTTGCTCCTGTCACTGCTTTTCCATGTTGTAAGAAAAAAAATCTTTTGACATCCTCACAACGTGGTTTATGGTCAACAAAATGATTTATAATCCATCAGTGTCAATGGCCAATAGGTGCACCCTGTTTGGCTCACATTAGCAACAGCAATAGTGACAGCAGGCGGTGGCAAACATGGCAATCCCCAGTGATTACACCATAACCTCTTGTGTGACTGTCAGAACGTGATAGCAGATGCAGCAGCTGAAAGAGTGAAAAAAATGATCACGTCTCATCGTGTTACGTCTGTGGTCACACATTTTGACTCTCACAAGAATGATGCAACAGTAGCATTTGCTAATGTTAGCCTTGTTGCTACCTTTAGCATTTCAGTTGCTACCTTTTTTCCCTGCATGTTGTGGTTTATCGTCTACGAGCACAAAAGCAGTCAAGGCCTGTTTTTTTAGTTTCAGGCAGGAAATGGGGGGCTAAAATGAAAAATACTAAAACAAAGGAATCCTGTCTAATAATGATGCTTCAAGGTCTCGACAGATCCTTATAGTCTGAACACCTGTAATAAGCTTTCATGACCTTTGACATGTTGTTGTTAAATGCGAGTGTGTGTCTTTGGTGTAATGTATTGTTGGCATAATGTGCTCCTCAGCTCCCAGTTGTAAATGTTAGCCGGGGTGGTCAACAACATAGAGTAGCACTTAATTCATGATAAGCTGTAATCAGCCTGGCGCTGAGACAGACGAGGCCTGCTAGGACGTTTGGAGGAGAAATCCAGATCAAGAGGGAGCGACTTAGCAACTCTTACTCAGTTCTGTCCACCAAAGCATGTTCTTTGTTATGTGGTAAGTAGGGCCGCAATTAAAGATCATTTCCATAACCACGTCCTTTGTTGAACTTTTAAAAATCAATTGATTAATCAAATATCAATAATCAAATGTCTAAAATGTGAAAAACGCCTACCAGAGTACACGGTGGCATCTTCAAATATGCTTGTTTTGTCCAACCAAGAGATCAAAACCAAATGAATTGGCAACAAATTTTATAGATTAACCATGTAATTCATAAAGCAAAAATGTCATGCCTAATGTGCTGTCAGATTCTTAAATGTGACAATTTACTGTTTGTAAATGAATGAATGAATTAGCCGATTAATAGATTAGTGGGCTGACTGAAAATAAATGCAACTATTTTGATCAATTGATTGTTATTGTGGTAATTTTTCAAGCAAAAATTCCAAACATCTGCTGGTTCCAGCTCCAAAATGGGTGTGCTATTACATCTTATATTCTTGTAAACTGAATTATCTGTGGGCTTCTGACTGTTGGACAAAGCAGAAGTCATCACCTTAGGCTCTGGGAAACCAAATCAAGAAAATAATCCGCAGATTTATTGCTAATTGAAATAATCATTAGTTGTAGCTCTAATAAACACACAGACACACTCTCTTGTGGGTTCAGCTGTAGACTGTACTGCGTTTGACCCCCGTGAATAACGGCCATCTTTCAAGGCAGATGCTTTGAATTGCCATCAAACTGTGAAAGTAGATTTACTGAAAAGAAATAGCGTGAAAGTAATGAACTTAAAGCCACTAATGAGTCATTTGGTTCTTTATGGAACCACCAGGTCCCCTGAAGCAGCTCGTATTGCAAAACAGAATTATAAAGAAGCTCTCAGCTTAAAGCGTACACTGTCTGTGTCCCTGTGACTGGAATGTGATTTGGAGGTGATTATTTGATTGCAGGGTGCTGCTGACTTGCTCATTTCACTTGCGTCAGTAGCTTCTCCTCGTTGCCATGGAGATGATTATCTTTCATAACTGACACATCCCGCCCTCTCCTCATATTTGATTCAACAACCGAGGATTGTAACTGTTTAAAACAGCAAGACATTCATTAATGCAGAAAATACTCTAATTAGTTTTTTTTTGACAGCATGATAGAGCAATAGTAGGTAGGCTTTTACGGAGGCAGAACTTAAATTAGGCTTGGAATAGCAAATGAGTTACTGGTAGTGTTGTCAGTGGCAATATTCTTCAAGATTACAGATGCAATCTTAATCTGTCCTCTATCTCTCCTTAAATGCCCCGTTCGCTATCATAATGCCTGCTCCTCATATCTGATGGCCGTGTTGTGCTTAATAACAAGCTACGACTGCGGGAGGGAGGGGTACGTTGGGAGATAAACAAATTAACAAAGCTATTCACAGCCCCTGCAACACCAGGGGGTATGGGAGGAGAGGAAAGAGGGCAGTAAAGAAAGAGAGGACTGCCTTAGCTAATCACAACAGGGGGCATACGCTGCAATCACTTAGGCACAGCATTATCTCTGCAATCATGCATCGTCCTATTGTTGTGCTAATTGGAAACCTTAATTTGAGACATAATATTATTGCCTCATTACTTGCTGGGTTACTTTTCCCTTAAATTAATAAATAAGTCACATAACTTGCACTAAGATCTTTAAAGGCAGAGTGAGTAGGATTTGTCAGTTGCGGTTTGTAACATTCAAAGTTCGTCCCTCCTCCCCGGCTGGTTGTTTCTTTTTCGGCGCTGTGTCCGCCATTTTCGTAGCTTCCTCTTGGATGCATGCTTACAATTGGGCGCCTGGTCGCTACGTTTTTATAGAGTCCCCTCTCACACCCTGCGCGCTGTAGTTAGCCGGGGGCTACACACGCCAAACGTTGAAGCCCAAAAACGTCCCAAACACAGCAAAATAAGAAAATACAGGCAGAGGGCAGGGTCCCTGCAGATACAGACACCGCCACACACTTCTAGTGGATCATCAGTGATGATTCAGTGGGATCATTTTTGTTTTAGTTTTTTTGGGAAAATCCTACTCAATCTGCCTTAAAGGACTGCCAATAATTTAAGGTGAGTATTAAGAACTGTCAAAAAATGAAGATTTGCTTCAAATCACCAAGTCACATGTTTCTTTTAATTATTAGGAGCCACATCAAGTGGTCAAGATCGGCTGCAAGGACCTCGCTGTTACGCTACTGGTCACTCTGCCCCTCCACTTCACATGTGAGATCAGTTACTAGCTCAGTTTCATGCAGAAACCGTGGGTGACTGCATCAAAGCAGTGCAAAGTTTGGCCGTGCATCATGAGGAAAGATGAAGATTCAGCCAAATGTAACAGCTGCGGTAAGATGATTTTCTCCAAGAGGGGGAACCTTCTACAGCATTCTGAAATGCTGGGCTCCAGCTTGGCACGACTGCAAAGGAATATGTCGTTCTTTTAAATGTTGCAAACATCTCGATTCAGTTAGCGGTATCTGCAGTATCACACTGACAATGCACACTGGAGTTACCTATTGCAGGATGAAGAAAGATAGATACATGGGACAAGTTGTGGCTGTTAATGCGAATAATTAGGTGCACTAATTTTATTAGGTATTAATCTCTCTATAATTTCCTTGACTCATCCATTAATCATTTAATCTATAAAATGTTAGAAAATAGTAAAAAAGATGCACATTACAATTTCCTAAGCCAAAGATAATGCAATTAAATTGCTTTTTTGTCTGACCAACACTGAAAAACCTGAAGATATTTACGTTACTATTACCTTAGACAAAGAAAAGTAGCAAATCTGTATACATAAATATAGAAAACAAAATTGAAAATCTATCGTTATTTATTGAGAGGCATGTTCAGTATGAAAATAATAATAAATAGGCACATTAAAACAAGTGCTACAGTAGAGTAGCCTGCAGGAGCTGATTATATTTGGAATAAAGAATAACTCATTATCATAATTTAAAAGCTGAATATTATTTCTTCTCTTTCTTATTATCATAATTATGATAATAAGAACGAATCTTCATAAGAACCTGATTTAATGAGAGACAGACTCAAAATCAATAAATAAAGCAAAAGTCAGCATGGCTATTATTTGATGAAGATGAAAAAGCACAAAAGTAGTGGGGGAGAATTTTCTTTTCCCTTCCTGTCAGGCTGTTAATTAATTCATTAAAATTACTGAATCATTATGTAATGAGAGAACCTAATCATCTGGTGGCCTGTGTCTCAACCTCTCCCCTAGACAAAGACATTAGGTCCATGACCACTTTAATCTTGCCATTTGAATATCTTTGATTTACAGGCTAACATGTCATCTATGCTTATATCCCATACGTCTTGGTGCAGTTGCCATGGCAATGTCAACATGGAGATCGATCATTGCCAAGCAGGAGTGGAGCATGACACCAATTAAAAGGTGATGTCGTCTCCAAGTCATCACTCACACTCCTCACTAATGCACTAATTACCGGGGCCGGGACATTAATGGAATAGCATGGTTCAGCCTGGGGATTAATCTGCATGGATTCGCCCGTGTGCGTGTGTGTGTGATGTCTGTCTGTGAAGTGTGTGTGTGTGTATGTATGAGTGTGTGTGATTAATGCGAACCCCCTGCCTGCTCCGGCGTGACCTTGAGCACCACCATAGGAGGGAAATGAACCGGCTGGGTGGAGGGTTGGGATATCTGCACTTGGGGCGGCGGAGGGGAGACGGTGTGCTGAGGTGTAGGGCCGGGCCAAGGTTGAGGATGAACAGGGAATTGGTGCAATCGGAGGGGATCGATGAATAAATTTGGCGTCTGACTTTGACAAACTGTGCTGATGGTCTTTCAGACTGCAGAACAACTCCAGAAACTTTTTTGATTTTAAAGATCCAAATGATTTATGAATTAGCATCAATCTTAACAACTGGAGTTAATTTGTCTTCATGAGTGGCTCAGAAATATGGTTTTATTATGCTTTTCATTTATCTGCATGTAGTCAGTGGTGGAGGAAGGATTCAGATCCGTTACTCAAGTAAACGTAGCAATACAGCTAGTAATGTGACAGAAATAAGGGAGTAATAAAGTAATAAGACCTCACCTTAAAACAAATAAAAAACGAGATAAAGTTAAATATTGAATAAACAATTAAAAAATATATAAACATTATATAAAGCACAGACAATGAGATTATAAGCTAAACAAACCTGGATTGATTAATATAATAAAAATAACAAGGCTGAGACAGGTAGAAAAGTAATAAGGTGTGTGTGTTTGTGTAGCTGTGTGTGTGTGTGTGAGAAAGAGAGAGAGAGAGAGTGAATGAGTTTGCGCTTTCTGTATGTGTGTATTCATCACAGAATAATTACCAGTTTTGTGCGCGTTGGTCCAGGACAGCTAATTTACAATTCAGAATATCCTACAGAGAGCCACATTTGGAATACATTATCTGCTGTTTTTAAAGCTAACTCCGTCAAAGTAAGAGTGTAACACTTTCAACAGTCCTACCTTGATCCATATCGATCTTCTTCTGTTTTTTTTTTTACCCTGTGATGTCCACCCAACATTTTGTGTGTATAAAAATCACTGTTTGTTTTGGAGTTTGTTCTGTATTTTTTATTGATTCTGTTTGGAATTAATCAGGCAGCCTCTTGACAAGCCTCCCAATTTCCTGGCTCCTCTAGCGATCTGTTTTGAAAATGTTGATTCTTTAAATAAAATCACAACATACGAAAGCAAATCTTGTCGCGCAGCTACGCATTGACAGTCTTGCATGCTCCGTGGTCGATGCGCGCTGTAACTCACCGATGACGTATGTGAGCAGGAGGGCCAGGGTGAGAGTAAGGAGCGACGCAGACAGGGCCGTACACTTCCAGTTGCAGCAGCGGTGAGGCTTGTTGAAGGTAAACAGTGGTCTGGTCACGCTGCTGCGAGGCAGAGGCCGGGGCGGAGGGGAGTACACGGTCCCAGATGTCAGTGGGTAACCCTGCCCCGCCCCTGACAGTAGAGCCGATGAGCCAGAGCCCTGCTTGAACAGGAAGTGTCTGCGGGAGAAACACAAAGAAAGAATTTCATTTTAACCTGCGACTGAATGTTTGCTAAGCCCCATCCCCCTTAGTTACTGTTGCTATGCCTGTCAATCTTTTGATTGGTGCAGATTTACCACTTGAAATCCGTTGTAATTTCTGAAACAATGGGTCCTTGATTTCAGACAGAGGCAGACAAAAGCAGGCTTCTCATTTCTTGCCAGCAACCGTTGATTTTGTGGGCTCAAATGACAACAGTCGCTGGCAGATTTAATCAGCTGTAGCTAGCTAGCTAATTAAGCTAACGTTAGCTCAAGGAGTTGTTTGACAGCACAGTCTCCGGCTGTGACTGTTAACAGCTGACTTGTTTTAAAAGGAGAATCTTGTAACAGGCGTCTTAAACATGCACTTGAAGGCTACATATATTATATAGTACCAAAAGACATGAGGGTAAAGCTGCATGTCCTGGGGGGAAAGAAAGTCAGCGTCCTCACCAGATGAAGAACCACATGGAAGAAGACATGGAAATAAAGATGAAGCATTTTTCTTGTATCACAGTGCAGAGCTAGTTTATCCCAACAGTATTATAAATGTAAGGAAAATATAAGACTGTTATTTCATTTCCTGTCTGGCTGTTGCGCTTACTTGTTCAGAAAGTATTTCTTCACTTTTAACGTTACAAGAGGAAAGGCTCAGATGATGGTGTGTTCGGCAAACATTTGCAAGGGGTTTGGCTGGGCTCGCTGGAGTGTAAACTTCCCCAAATCCAATACAGAGCAGGATAGAGCTGCTAATGTTGCCCTAAACTCTGAAAAACTAGGCTTGTTTAACATAACCTGCAACTACATAAACTAATACAGTTATTTAATATGTAATATGCTCCTTATTGGCCTTGGGTAACACACTACTGTAGGTAGTAAGCTAGTTAGCCAGACATGCTCATGATTGCAGCTGATGTTAGAGCAGATAAACACACTGGTTAATCCATTCTTTAGTCTTTTTCTCCTTTGTTTTGAGTTTTGGAAAGGCTAGAAAAATAAGACACCACCCTCCAAACTCTTTGCCAAGTATCACTCTTTCTTCAGCCCTGTGCACACCACTTTGGCACGTGGAGAGACCCAAAGCGCACGGTTGCTAAGCTATGATGGGACAATCGCACTTTGGGTGAGGGGTTCAGTGGGAGGACATTTAATTGTTGTCCTAATCCTGTGAGAAGGGAGCTATTCTGCATTGGGTGTCCCACGAACTACCTGGAACCTCTGGGACCACTGTTTTTGTCTTGCTAAAGTAGATTATAGTATGAATTTGGAAACAATCGCAGTGACAGTGGTTCCATCCTTCGACAATTAACTTAGCACAGCACAGACCTCATCTTTTCTTAGGTATCTAGTACCTTATTCTGATTCTATTTATGCAAATCTGCACTCAGTGGAATTCAGTCTCACTCTGAAGTACGCCTGACTGAAACTCATTTAAAGGGCCCCCAAGGTGGAAGATTTTTGAGGAGACCCCTCTCCTGCTATTTTTTTAATGAAGCATACAGGCTGGCTGAGGATTCAGATATCACACACAGGACAGGCCGTTCTACTTTGCCACTGCATGAAGACACAGTCCTCCTAAAGCCTCACCTGTCGAAAAAGCTCTCAGCACTGTCTAGGACTAAGTAATTTAGTTAAACCCTTAATATCCCACATGTTTGGCGGCATTTGTGTGCTTTTAATTTAAGTGGCCTCTTAAACTTGCAAGTAATGCATCATCAAAGATTAATCCAGAAAGCTAAAATCAAGGAAGAAAAGTAGTTGAGGAAAGTCCCTAAGCACTACAATTCCTCTTGCAATTTATATTTTGTTCCACCATAAATTCTGGGAAGTGAGCAATATGTGGCGTATGCAAAACACGTCGATTCACCAGTTAAACAATAGAAAACACGTCTTGCCACAAACTATGCTGACACAAGCTATGTATCATTTCCACAGCACCTTACAGATACGGTATGAGCCACAGCATATGAAACTATAAGCTCAGTCCAAGTCCTTCATCAGAGAGGAAGACCAAATCTGACAAAGTGCCTCTCTGGTGCAACATTACGAGCAGCTTCTGTAATGCAGAGCAGCGCTGATATGAAAGAGAATGAAAAAGCCCTTGCAGCCAAGGATCAATGACTTACCTATTCCTTTTTTGACTCATCAAAGCGACTACTTAAGTTATACGGCTGTATTAGTTAAACGAAGATGAGGTTCATTTTCATTATGAAAAAGAGTGCGTTAGATGGTGATGATAGCAAACTAAGCTGAAGGGCAATTAATCTGGGTAGCATTTCATCTATATTGTGTTTGGATAATGGAGGGCGAGGGTTGGAGGGTGTCAGACGAGGAAGCAGAAATGCGGGGGCTAGGAAATTATGCAATTTGGAAAAGTGGATCTGGGCAGGCAATTATAAGCACTTCCTGCTTGTTCTGGCCATATTGACTTCCATCAAAAAATGAACAAAGACTGCTGGTGTGGGGAAACAAAAGAATGGTCATATTGGAGGAAACATCAGAGGAAAAAAACAGGTATGACTCATTGTTTTTTTTCTCTGCATTATGTGTGTGTGTGTGTGTACTTTCCATAACAAAAAAAAAAATCCTGGAGCTTCTGGTATTCTCCGACAGCAATGAGTGGCCCAGGTCACCGTGTGCTCTCTGAGGGTTAATACCGGCTGTGAGTGCGATATGTCAGGGCAGACGTGCAGCTGAGGGTGTGAGGTCACAGGCTGCTGGTAGGGCCACGGTCTCTGAAGGGCCCTCAGAGGACAGGCCATTAAAGTGGGGCCAGACAGCGGACTGACAGCGTCGTTGGACACCAGACTGCAGCCGCCACTCTGCACCGCGTCCATTTGCCCTCATACACGGCAAAAACACATCCATCTTCCCAAGTCATTTAGTCTCATATTCAGCCTTGAAGACGGATTCCACTTAAAGCCGATCATAGCACTTCTTGTGCCTTTCTTGAAACACAATTTGATTTGCATAGAAAACTGGTGATATGATCTCAAGGCAAGGCCAAACAAGTTTATTTCTATAGAGCTTTTCAAACATAGAGGCAATTTAAAATGCTTTACATAAGGCAAAAGAATTAGAGCATTATAGCATTTTAATACACAAAAAAGGAAACAAATGAAATCCATTAAAGCAGAGTAAAGTGAAAACAGACAAAGGGGGGCAGTTTCAGAGCATTAAAAAAATCTTACCCCATTGACAGATTTCTTTAATCTAAATTCCTTTTTTAGGAGTCAACAACAAACCTAATTTGAGGTAAGATGGCCATTTCTTGCTATTGAGCTGCCTTTCTGTCTGTTTTAATTTCCTTATTCACTTTTTTTCATTTTGCCAGTCATCTTTAGTCTCTTTCTTTCTGTCTGTTTCTGTCTCTATGTCTTCCTATAATGTGGCCCTGTGGCTGTGTTTAACATGAAAGACAGATGACATCCATCCCTCCCTGTCTGCTTCCTCTCCTCTCTCCATCCACCCATCCAGCCTTGGCTGAAGGCTGTGAGTCAGATGGAGGACACAGGAGGCTGCACATGGAGCAACCACACACACCTAAGGATCAATGGTAGTTCAACTCTGAAAGGCCAGAGATAAACTTAGGACAAACACACACATGCGCACGCAGAGAAACATAGCTCGGCTCAGAGATGCCCACACAAGACAAGCATACACAAAAAGATGTCAAATACAGGTGAGCCTTTTCACATTTTTGAGGCCAGTACACAGGTCGAGTCCACTGTGGTGCTTTTATTGCTCTGCTGAAGGTGGATTAGAGCAAAAGGGATCAGAATCCAGCTGAAGAAATTGCATTTGTCAACGCATGTGGAACTCCGGTCTTCTTGTGTGGTGCTTTTAAAAATGCTGCACTGTTCTTCCTGGCTCCCTGCCTTTGATCTTCTCAGACAATATCCAGGGGCGACGCCCAGGAAGCTTTGAATTCATATCAGAGGGCAGATTTCCCCCGAGTCAGGAAGAAAATGAGAGTCCCCGCTCTCCAGGAGGTTGAAGTCTACGGCCCAAGGGCTGTCTCTACCTGGATGTGTGTGAATTACTGTGTGTGTGTGTGTGTGTGGGGGGGGGGGGGGGGGGGGGGGGGGTGAAGGCCTATGTGCATAGGGCACAGGTGCATGCAGATATATTGTATGTGTGTGTGTGTGTATAAAAGATTTCTGTATGTAACTGCATATGCACAGTGTGTGATTCAAGTAGTCTCACTTCTTAGTGATGAGAGGACGGAGAGGAGGCAGGGCACCAGTCAATTTATTACAGTCCCAACATTTGTTATGCCTCTTAACACACCCAGTGTGAGACCCAGTCAGATATATTGAATATCCATATCTGCATCCTTCCACTTACACAAGCCGGCCTCTCCAGAAACATAACGGATATGCGGCTGAAAAGGAAATCTATGCACACTTCAAACAGTCTTAATCTCTGCTGACGCAACGTCAATACGTTTCGATACAGATTCATCAAACGCGCATCGGGGGAACATGGAAGTGTGCTTGACAACAAGAGATATTGTACACATTTTTTTAAGGTCACAGCATCACTTATAATTCCGTTGGCATGAGCCCCGATGTCAAGTTTATAGATACTTGGTAAATCTTTAATCTCACGCCTGAGATTGAGCTGATAGCAGTGAGCATCGGGGTGCGAGCAGAAATATGAAATCATTAGATTAGCAGTGGATCTGAGAATGTGAAAGAGGAGGGTGCTTGAATATTAAATCCAACCCACAACCCTTTTTTTTTTTGGTCTTGCCCCCGCCAAAAGCTAGATAGAAAAGAGCCAATAATATCTGAATTATGTTATGAAGGGCCACTATTCTATTGACTATGAATATGATTACGTTTTATGGCTCAGAACTAATAGCGCACTATCAAATGAAACTTATTTGACTATAAACTCCCAAATGCAAAAATGTATTACTACAAAAAGGCACCATCCAATATAGTGAGCCACTGCGGCAATTGTGTTTTATAATCACATCTCTCTTTGGGAGAGAGTTCTTTATGTTCAGCAAATATTGTTTGAACGTTTCGAAACACACACGCACACAAAAAAAAGCGTGAATTTTGTTTATGGCGGATTTTCACTTCAAGCAAACACACACAGACACGTAATGTAATTACAATACACTTCTGACAAGTCTTTTACAGTGATAGTCACATCTGGCCAATGATTAATTTAAATCGTCACTGAATCTAATTTTATTCTTCCTTTCCTTTAAATGAGGTAAGATCTAATTATGGCCTAATGCATAACTTATTAAAACCTCTTCTTCTGGCGTGGCAGCCTGCCAATCTCACCCTCACTCATAATACCAGAATTCGCCTGCCGCACCGCGCTCTCATTAAACATGCAAACATATTCTTTTGCACCTTGCTGCTTCTTCTCGAAAAGCAGCCTCACAAATGAGGATCTCCTAAATAATTCTCTGATCAATTATTACTTATGCAGCAAGCAAATGCTTAATTCTGTTTGATGGGACCAAATTCCGCCGGCTCGTCTGCAAGCATTTGGAAAAACATTTCTGGGGTTTCTGCGCGTGGAAGTGGCATCACAATGTGTTCCTGAAAAGAGGATTTCTACTCGATACTGAACTTTTATTTCAGGTAGTATGAGCGCAGATACTGGTCCCCTGGTAAATCTGTCTGCAGTGGGGGGTAAGAGAATGAAAAGGATCCAAAAAAAAGTAATAATACCCCAGAGGCCTGCACGGTGTTCCACTTACTCCTCTCTGCATGTTCAAAACATGTCCATCCAAACAAATCCTTTAGTCCAACATTCATTCTTAATCATTCAACTGTGATTTTTCTAAGGAATTGTGAAAGTCTGCCAACTCACGCTCCTGATGAAAGACTTTTCTTTAATCTAATGATCCTCATTTCTGAGATTAAAGAAATGTCTTTAATCAAGTGACATTATGTTGAAGTAGGGCAATTTGCCTTGAAGATATTTTCATTTGAAGGCTTCCCTTGCAAAATGACATAAGCACCGTCTTGGAGTGAAAGCATTTTGAAACGAGGCCCATTTGTTCCAAATTCTTTAAATCATCTTAACTCTTGTTGTTCGCTTGCTTTAAAAAAAAAAAAAAAAAATGAAACACCACTGTAAAAATAACCTTTCAGGGCTTTTTTCATGTGTTGTATTCTCTCACCTGGTCTCTAGGGGAATGTTGCTGTTGAGCACCCAGCTGTTGTGAAGCTGCGCCTGGTCAGCGCTCGAGCCTGTGTCCGCCCCTTGGCCGCCCTGGCTGGCCTGGCACCGCGTTGGCATGGTCTTCCTCTGCAGGCTGACTTGAGTGTAGGGCGCCGGGCGGGCACAAGTGCAGGCGTGGGGCGGAGGGGGGGGCGGGGGAAGCGGGCGGAACGTGAACTGACCACCTGGACTGCTGGGCAGTTCTGCGCAGAGAGACAAAGGAAAGAAGAAGAGGAGGAGGAGGAGGAGGGACAGGGGAGAAATAAACATAGGTTTATTAGGAGCGCAGTACCATAAATTACAAATAAAAGTGGCGTGTTAGTTGACAGTTTATTGTTATTACACTGATTGAGGGACATAAATCACCTTGAAAACGCTGCCTGTCCAGCGCCTAGCCTTCCTACCTGCTTTGATACACTTCCAGCCTCCCTATAAATAGGTTCTTGGCTGGCTGCAACATTGAGCAGTCTTTAAAGAGCTAACAGCTCTGGCTTAATCTGCACCCGCCAGCCCAAACTACCCATGTGATGTTTATTATGAGATCTGTAGCTCGACGGAATGAGCTAGCCAGCTGTAACTCCCTCACACTGGTAACCTCGGGGTCTAGCTCGAGCTCTCTCAATCCATCATTTATCATTCACTTTCGCTATAACGCTCCCTTTCCCCGTCTCTTCCCCCCCTGCTGCTTTCTCTCTCCTTTCAGTCCGTCTTCTAAAAGCGAGCACAGACTAATTACAGTTTTGCCAAATGAAATGTGCGTGCATATGTTTGTTTGATGTGTGAATGTGCGTCTGTGACTGCAGATGAAGCTGGTTTGCATGTATTTCCATGCGTGCACACACCTGTGTGTGTGTTGGTATGTATTCATGAGTGTCCATCAAGCATCCTGGGACATTAGTTATCAGCGTTTAGGGAGACAGCTCATGCCATATGGTTGCAGCATGGTTCTACGAACACGGCAAATCCCTTGTCCCAAAAGACCAACTCTGTCCAGCTGTATTGACAATGAATGTAACATTAGCCTCGAACTCATTGTTAGGGACAAAGGAGTACAGAATCTGGTAGACAGACAATATTGGCTCACAACTCTATTTGCTGCCAAAATGTCAGCAATAATTTAGTATCTGGAAATGAAGCCCACCTGGGAGATTACAACAGTCTTCCCTATTCAAGTGTAAGTATTACACAGACAACACCAGAGAGCAGATTTTGCCAGATTCTTGTGATTCTTGCCAGATGAAAGCTGATAAAAGTAAAGAATAAAAGAGTCTTGTTTCAGCTGTCTACAGTTTCTATTGCCAACATAAAAACCTGCATGTTACTGGAATCTGTACTTCAGATGCCATTACGTCTAAAATTGAGGCAACATCTTTCCCAAATATTGCAGGGAAACAGTTATGGAACGTGTTATTGTCAACATTTCCATGACACTACATCATTTTAAGCAATGTTAAAAATCATACAGACATGCTAGCCAATACGCAATGTCATATCCACCAATGTTCATTGACATAACACACATGCACATCAGGTTTTATGGCTCTCTGCTGTTGGAAATTCACATTTACAAGATATATATTGTAGCAGTGTTGTAGTAATGCCATGGCAGGACAGGAGCAGTTCTGTGAACGGTCTATAAACATTGCCACAGTAATATTTCCATGATGCCATCTGTCCGGCTGAAATGGCGTTTTGAACATTGTTACAGTAGCAGTTATGGTGTGTGTGTGTGTGTGTGTGTGTGTGTGTGTATATATCTGCATATTTGACGTTTGCATTCCCAAAATTACTGCGTAAGTTCTGTCAAAAACGCTCTTTGAGCAAATGACAAAGTTTTTCATCTTCCAAAACACATTGCTGGTTATTGATCTTCCAACATGGCTGAATTGTCTTTGTCATGTTTCCACAGCATGTGAGAAACTATTCGTCTCTGCACACTGACACAATGAAATTATCTATTCCTTCCTCATGACAAGCCATTACTCACGTCACATGTTTATTTCGTGGCTTCACGGAAACATGCAGGGGCTTCTATCTAAATGTTGTCCTCCCACCATTGTTGTTTATTGCTTCCGGGCCATCTGTGATAATTTCACGTTTCACACTCACACATAAGATGTGATATTTTTAGCATGTTTAACAGGTTTCTGTTGAATAACCACAGCTGAAACTGTGTGTCAACTTGTATTTTATGAATATTGTTAAGCAGTCATATGTGTCATATTTATACAGTCACGTATACACACAGTTCTATACCAACCTTTCTCCTGAGAAATGATATAACATTGCATTGTACTATATAGAAACACAGCCGGCCTATTATCACCACACTAAATCACAAGGCGATTTCAACAGCTAATCAGACTGCGCTGAAAGCGACTCCATATGAGACCTGGTAAAACGACAGGAAAATGTATTTGTGTCATCACCTGGAGGTGCTGTTTAGTCTAATCTAATGGATTTAGAAACTGGAAGTTATTTTTGTGTGAACCACCTCTGAGTATTAAAAATTACATGCTTAGGGAAAACTGACAGCACATTTTTAGAGCAGCACTGCATCGTGTGTCATTGTAACGCACCAGGAGCTTTAAAGTGGTGCTTCAGTTTCTGATTCACCAGTAACTGGGAGTCCTTTGAGTCCGGCCAGAAATCCCTTGCTTTCAGGGTTTTTCTGGAGGAAGATGTTTTTACCGTTTGTTACATAACATCACAAAAACATATATCTTTTTTTTTTTTTTTTTTTTTTAAATCACATGCAGTGCATTCCCAGAGCTGCGCACTCCAGTTGGCAACTCAGGTCACGCTTGGGGCACTAACTCAACTTTCGACCTGACTCGCATATGACTTTGTTGACTTCAGACTTGCCTCGGACTCTGTCGCACTGTAATTTCTTGAAAACAATGCGAGGCATTCAGACATTGTGAAGCCACTGTGAACATTTCTGCCAAACCAAGGTTTTGATTTCTGCAGCGCTGCCAAATTCAGTTTCACATCACAGCGTGCACCTGTCAGCCACAGGTGTGTCAACGAATCAAAACACATCAACAGGATTGTCAACTTGCCTTTAACACAAATGCTACTGCTTGCTCTAAATGTCGCTGGCACTGGTGGAGGAGGTACTCAGAGCCATTACTTAAGTAAAAGTAGCTATACCACAGAGTAAAAATACTTAATTAGAAGCAAAATCTTACATTGAAAAGTATTATCAAGTACTCATTAAGCAGAATTTCCCTAATCAGATTATATGATGATTATTATTACTGATGGATTAACATGTAAGCAATATTTTAATGTTGAAACTGGTCAAAGTGGAGCTAATTTTAACTACCTTATATACTATTGGAGAGTCGTCAGCAACATATTTTGTAAGATAATCATTTGTTTAGTTTTCTGTGGATTTGACATATGTGTATAAACTCAAACAAGTGAAGCCATTTACATAATTATATAACACTAGGAATGTGTTCTATCACTTGGCTGCTTTGTAACAGTTTACTGTCCAGCAACTCAATCGAAAAAAAAGAATATGCTGAACTAACAATGATTAATTCAAGGTTCTCCATTTGAAAATGAAAGGGGTACTCCATCGATTTAGTATTGTACTCCCAAAAGGTTGGATGAATCAAAGCAGCAGAGACCGAGATATCCTGACTTTTAGTCCATAGAGGTGAAGGAAAAAAAATGCTGGATCCTACACTTCCCATAATGCCACTCAATAGCATCTTTTGTTAGACTGCCCCTGCCTTGTAAATGTCCACGTCCATGCCCATGTCCCAGTTTGTAACAGAAGCTCCAAGCCCAAGATAACCCTGATGACATTATTAGGGTTATTGCTCAGACTTGGTAAAGGCCCTCCAGAGCCACGGGGGACATAACACATCTGTTGTCACAGGCAGAGTAGTGCTCTTCATGATAAGTAAACTGATCTGTATGTAGTATAGTGGTGGAGTGTCCTAGAAGTGAAAAAACAACAACAACAACCTATTTAAAACTGTTCTATTCTATTCTAATTTTACATATGTAGGATGCAATTAATCTGCGGAGAAATGTTCAGACAGACTCATGAACTTTCCTACAATAGGAATGAGAAATGCTTTTCGACCCAAATGGCTCGCAATTGTTTTGAAACCAAAATAATAAATCCAAATTATTTCTGCCTCTTAAGTCTCAAATGACTTCCAGTTCATTATTAATTTAGACTTTTTAGAAAACCTGAGTTATAACCGCTCTGGGGATTCAGTCGCCACAACTTCACCTGCTATGTTTGTGTTTGCTGGCGAGGAAAAAAAAAAGGGAGGGGGGGTGTAAAGTGGACAGGAGGGGAGGAGAAAGGACAGGGATAGAGGGCCAGGGGAGAATGTAATCTTGGTGAGTAGGGTGACACTGGGGCCCAGGCTGCCAGATGGTGCTTTAGAAGGCTTAGCGAAGGCAGCTTTGGGTCTCGGCTCCCAAAGATCCACAAACTCACTCAATTCCTCTTTTCTCACTCAAACACACAAATGGCAGAGAAACACTTGCTAAGTCGCTCTTCCTCTCTCTCTCTTTGCGCTTTCACACGAAGTCACATCAAACACGCAAGCTGTAATGTTGTGTTAAATATTAGGTGTAACCTAAATAGGCCTGGCAATGTAGGGCAGGGGCAATATTTGGCGGGCGAGCCAGGAGTTCAAAAACATCAAATCAACTCTGTGGGGAGCAGATAGAGGCCAGGGGAGGTGCCATTACAGCTCTAGATGACAGTCGTGACAGTGTAGAACAGCCTCTGCCCTGGGGTTCCTCTGGGACTTAGCCCTCCAGAAAAGACACTTTCGGAAAGTCGCTTATGAGATATTTTCCTGGAATCATCAGCTTTTGGTTACATAAGTGAGATATGAGGAAAAGCGTTTTATAGCCAGCGGAGGGGAGATCTGGGGGGATTTACTGGGAAATGTAACAGGTAACAGGTATTTGGGCCAGGTATTAAAAATACATTACTGCAGGTGAGATGGACCTAAAATAGCACAGACATCAGGTGTTAATGACAATTTAGGTATACCTGTAATGTAATACAAGTAATAAGACGGAGAGCATGGTAAATAATGACTCAAGCACACACACACACTCACACACAGTATTGGTGGTGTGTGTCACGAGTTAGCTGTCAGGATGATGCAATTCTCTTTGGAAGGGATATTAACAAGCAGATATAAGACTGATTTGAATGGAAAATGAATCACGTGCACAAAATAATCTCGTTTCATAAACGCTCGTCATGCTCGTCACCAAAACGTTCTACTCTCAGTCTGGATGTGCCTGCCAGATGCTCAGCGCTACCTGTGCACGCTGTTTTTGTAATTGGGCAGAGAAAATGTAAGAAGCTACAGTGAGAAATGTCCAGGGAAAAAAAACACGAGGCCGGTTTGAATTTATAGTAATCATGGACAGTAAGGGACTGTGTGACCTACGTCAGGTCCAATGGAAATATTAATAATGCTGCTTAAGTTAAGTATAAGATTCAGGCCCCCTCCCTACCCCGACATTTTTTGTACAGTCCCTACAGTGTGAAAGCAGCAAACACAGGATGCATGGCTTCTTTAATAAGAAGAGACCACCAAGTTTGATGTGTAGCAGACCACAAAAACACGAGCCACAATAATATTAAAGCCTAATATTTAACCAGGTTTCCTCCTCTTCTCCACTCTCTGTGTTTGCTTGCGCCCCCGCCCCCCTCTTTATTCCCCTCGCTTCATTATTGTGCCCAGCGCTGTAGTGCCGAGTTAATTTCACTTATTACAGGAAAGCCATATAAAATCCATAGAGCCTGACCTCAACAATATCAAACCTGCCTGTCTACCAGAGGAATGTGATTGTTTTAGAGAACATTTAACACTATTGTTGGACCAAGCCCAGCAAAAACCACATCATCCACCCCACTCTAAAAATAAAAGCTTAATAATTTCCCCCAGGATAGCTTTTCATCTATCTCGCTTCTTAATTGAGTTGCATTAAATTGCCACAAAGTTTATTCCACTGCTGTGCTTCCATGAAATAAATAATTAACCCCATAAAAAGGTCAGACAACTGAAATTAGAACTCACTGGTTTTTCTTCTCCTTTTTTTGCGGTAATGAGATGGGACCCTGCTCAGGCTGACCATCTGACTCTCAGTCATAATTTGTCTTTGTCTTAGCAGAGTTCCTGACCAGAGATAACACATTATCTCATCAGACGTTATAAGTTTCCAATAGACTCCTGTCATTGGTTGGCTGCTGATGAAGTTGGTGTGAAGGATGGTAATATCGATAATAACACTGGCGAATGTATGATAACGGGGTCTAATATTGCTAATGATCGTGGCGTCGATGATGACGTTGATGATGATGACAATGCTGATAATAGCGGTGGTGGCGGTGAGGAAAATAACAAAGATAATGACGATAACATTGGTAATAACAGTGGTAACAGTGATGATGAAAACAGCAGCGATGGCGGCAGAAAAACTGATAATTACGTTGATGACAGTGGGCTCTGAGACAGCAATTAGAATAAAAACAGCCATTGATTCATCTCTGCAGACACAGGGATAAACGATGGGATCTCCATTTAACAAAGTGACACAATCATGTTGTCCAATTAAAGCAAGAAAATACAAATGAAGAAACCCCAGAGCTCTAAGAGCTTTTCTCTCTCACACGGAACCCAGTCGATTTTCATACAGAGGCTGATAATTAGCAGCCATGCATCATCTGGCTTTTTCATACCGGAGGACTCGATGTGTGTGTGTGATGGTGCACGCATGTACACGTCTTGTGTGAAGGTGTATATGTATGTGCATATTTGTGTGTAATTGCTTGTTTGTACACCACCTTCAAAAACAACTCCGGAGCGACTCCACAATCATGTTTAGGCTGCAGGTGATTCTGAAAGTTGCATTTCCCTGGAGAGGGCGCGAAAACCTCCTGAGTCTAGCTCCTCAGCTCTACAGCAAGAGGCTTAGCATCACTCAGACACTTCACTGCAGGGGCCCGCGCTCAAATTACATTTTCAGAAAAGCACTGCGCTATTTAAATGATCTGTTTAAATCATTAGTTAATCGGCCGATGTTTCGCAGACATGAACTTTGAATGAAACGCGAAACTTTTTTGATCTTAATGAACTCTGGCTGCGCAGCTTTGGCTGCATGAAGCCTATACAATGGAATAGCAGCTAGCTGAGCTCAGCTCGTCTCTCCTGAGAGCGCAGCAGTGTCCTGATCCTTCCTGACCTTGTCACTGCTGCAGGGTGCCCGGTCATTGCCACCTGCCATGGAGCTGTGCAGGTGTTTGTGCGTGTGTGCATTGGTGCATGTCATGCGTCCATGTGTGTGCGTGCATGTATGCATAAGTATGCACATGAGTGTCTGGCGAGCTTTGGAGTATGCTCAGCAGTGGCGTGATGTCGTGTGAGTTATTAGTCTTGGTAGAAATTTGCATCGCCAGGAAGAGGGCGTGACAAGGTGTTTGAGACTCAGGAGGTGAAACGCCACAATGGCCATTACGGTGATTAGTGCACACATTCATCTTTTACAAGCGTCATGATCCCCCCCCCGCTCTCTCTCCATATATATGAACACACATCGCGCCTCCCTCAACCCCAAAACAATCACAACAAGCACACACAGAGTATGGAGGAGTTTCGCTTGCACACACATGCATACACTATATTTCCTCTGACTCCGACACTAAAACAGGAGAAAGTGCCTGGGCTTGACAGAAAACAAACCAACATGAAGAGATTCCTGGCAGGCTAAAGAGAGAGTAGTATCAAAGCTACAAGAATGCACCACCAGCAGCCCATTTTTTTCGCTGGGAGAGAGAGAGACAGAGTATGCGCAGTGTTGTAGCAGACCTGAGCTGCTGGTAATTAGAATGGGCTCTGAGGAGAGACAGGCAGTGGAATGAATGCAAATGAATTCACTGGCTCCGACACTGGGCTCCACAACCTCACTTTTCATATAGCATACCTTACAGACATGAAGCTCCTGGCACAAACAGAGCCGGGCTACACAGCAAACACTGAGTGACATGACCGTGGACACGCACGTGCCAACATGTCCACGTGCACGAGTGTGCAAATAAAAATGTGAATCCGTGGGCCTGAAATTTGAAACAAATACGAACCCCAAAAGTACACAAACATGCAACACACATGCACACACACACACACACACACACACATTATACTAATCCCTGCAAATGCCACAGTGTTGCTCGTGAAAAGAGAAAGGGGGTGAAAAAGCTTGTTCCAAGCGAACATCCACAGCATGTCCCACAGCGGAATAAACAAACCCCTCTTAATTGGTGTCGATTTGGAATGAAGTGATGATTCATCATGCAGAACTCCCCAGTAGAGTATTGGAAACCCAATCATTTCTAATCCATATGACCTTGACAGAGGGCCAGAGTTAGACTCAAACTCCTTTCCACGCGCATTGTCCGACAGACAAAGTCAAAGCATTGTAACTGACTTTACAACTCGTTGGAACTGTAATCCACCAAAGTCAGATCACTTCACTGATTACTCCATCTCAGCCAGCGGCAAATCTTTATGAAGCACTCAATTCTCCACAGCACTCATAAATCAGGGTACTATAAGCTTTCCGTCTCCACGATGGCACACCAGAGACACTATTTCCATACCACGCTGCTCCAGTCAATAATTCCTATTCCCATTACGTCTACCAGAGCTGCTCTTGACTTAAAGAAGTCCACTGGCACTACCTCAGCTCACCTCCCAATCCCCCGGCGGTTTGCCGTGTGAAACTTTGATCAGTGACCCTGTGGCTCTTCTCAAGGAGAAACAGGTCGTCTGTGAAGGGGTCCTGCTCTTTACTAGCTAGTGCTGTAAATGAGTCTAATTAACACATCTCCCTTCCTATCTTAACCAGGCATCCGGGGCCAACTAGAGTCTTATTATAGAGTAGATTATGCATGTAATGTCCCCACTGAGACTACATGGAAAGCGAAGCATTCAGAGAGGCATACACATACAGTATATGTACTGTGCATAAGAGGACAGGACTGTGTGAATATGGGAGGACGGGGGGAATAGCAGAAAGGATGAGGGACTGCTTGGTATTCCGACCGGAACATATAATAGATGGTGGAGGGAGATAGAGACACAAAGAGTGCGCAGAAGAGAGAGGGAGAGAATCACAGGAAAGAGATGTGTCTTCAGCACCACCTGCAGACTCGACTGGCGGCCATCTTGCGGTCAATGAGGTGAGTGCGGCCACCGCCCTGGGTCAGCATTAACACAGACCAATGACAAGTCAGCACTTGCCCTCTATTGCAACAACACCTTGCCGTTCCACTCCACCGACCGCACCTATCACAGCGATCACAACGTACACGCATGCATACGCTTTTGCACTCTCCGTCTGTCTTCTCGTTTCCTCTCTCTTAAAATCATGTGTGCGCACACACACACACACACACACACACACACACACCAGGAGAAGCTTAACAAATGTGGGAACAGATGCCCCACATCAGACTGCAGTTGCCCTCTGCTCCCTGCGGGCCTCCAGAGAGACAGAGGAATACCGTTAACGAAGATAAGACACTGCAGTCCTCTGCTGTCTCGACACATGCCTACGGTGAATACACACACACACACACACACACACACATTTTGAGTCATTTGTTAATGTCCATATCAGTATAAAGCTGTAGAGCTGTATCAGAATATCTGCAGGACCTGCTTGATACCGACCGTATGCGCTCACCCCTCCTCCCAATCACATCTCCCACTTTCAACAAAAACACTTACACCAATACGTCTTTATCCTTTCTTTTGGGGGACGTGATTTCCCTTCGTCCAGGCTGCCGTTGCCCTCCGCTCACTTATTAAACTCAATTAGCTTCTTTAATAGGTGAAGAGGAAAACAACACATTTAGTGACCCTCTTATACTCAGACAGAAAGCACTTCTTTTTTTTTTGCCAAAAACCTCAATACCATCTTCAAGGTAGGGATGTGTATCTCTCCCTTGCACAGAGTTCGTTATGCATCCGATACAAAAATGATACAGACACATTTGAAAGACCCAACACTGCCATGCAAAGCTAATTCAATATGATCTGAGTCAGCTGTGATTTAATATTGATTTGGTTCAGATCCAGGATTTGATAAGGCATTCATTTTGAGTAACTAAATAAAAAAAATCAATCTGTCCTCATTTTTTATTTCAAGAGCAGAATTAGAAATTATGTTTGCTGCAACGCTAACATAGTAACCATGGGAAGTGATAACCTTTTAGCTAGTCCCAGGGAGGATGGATTTTTCCCTTAAATGCTGTCAACTGGGTATTGTTTACCTCAGTTTCCAGATCAGTGCCATACATCTAAATTGGTATTCTATATAATGCTATGCTCATGGCTTATGGCATTCAACCAGGGGATTTTGGGGTCAGTATACTTTGGAAGTAGCGTTGGTTGACGGCTGCCGTCTGTAGCTTTGCTGTGCACACACACACGTTTGTGGTGCCATATTTTACGATTTTACAGACTGCAAATACAATGTGAATATTTCAGCCAGCTTTAGACACAGTAGAGTCCAACGTTTCTTTCATTTTTGACACGTATTAAGGAAGGGGATTGCTCAAAGTAGGTATGTGGTTGGAGAACCTAGATAGCTAGCAGTTAAGGGGCCGTTTTCCAATATGAATTGGTTCATTTTAACACATCCTTTTAGGACAGGAAGATTGTGAATATTGATATACAACAGTTTGGACCATATTTTGATTTAAATAACACTTCATAAGTGCATGTTTCGATACACAAGGAAGCGTGGTTTAAAAGTCCATGACATTTAGGGAATACTATATATAGAGTGCAGTCTATTGAGGCACACTGGCTGGCCACAGGGTCAGCCAGGAGATCAGATTAAATAAACATCAGTGAGAAAGAGAGAGAGACACACACACACACACGGACAGACACAAACAAAATAAACAGGAAGTGGGAGCTCATGAGGTTGATGTTTTTGGCCACAAATTAAGCAGCAGCTTTTCATCCGATCGTTGGTGGATCAGACATGCAATCACGTAGCTCTCCAGACACATGGCAGACGAGGGACCGGGGCCGAGGATATGGAGATGGATCAAGGGTTTAGGGTTGACACTTTCTGTGTTGAACTGACCAACATCAATCCATCAACCCTTATGGTGTCCACTCTGTATCTGACATGGCCTGGATATCCCCTGGTTTCCTGAATTACATGATTAAAGATCTGTCAGCATATAAAAACGGAGCCCTTTGGGCTAACAAAATGGCAGTAGCCCGCTGACCATTGATCCTGTGACTACGGTCTCATTCTGAAAATACCTCATCGGACTGTGAGACACACAAATACCTAACTCTGCAAACTTGTCAAGAATATGCAGACATGCCACAATGTGGTATGCAAATGCAAGATGAAACCTTGCATAGCAATCTCAATATTAGGAGATAGGTCAATACACTATTACAGAGAGACAGCTAAGTGTGCACTTAAACATAGCCAGGTAGAAGGATGTTTAGATAGCCATTAGCTAACAACACTTTATGACTATTCAGAAGCCACTTACAGGACACACACTTCCAGACACTTATAGCTATTAACAGCCATTAACATTAGTGTATAATCATGTGGAATGATGTGCGAGGGAGCCTCATCTGCAGCAGCGACAGAGAAAATTGAAATTCATCTCGAAGATGATGACGATCCTGCAGCAGTGGAGCACAGGGCGCAACGCAGGTGTGTACAAAACGCAGATCTCAATCTTACAATACACACAAGCACACACTGTCGTTAACATTAGGACACACAACTGCTGAAACGGCCACACAAACCAACAACCCACAGCAGGGAGAGACAAAGCCTACATACATGCATCAACCCTCCGTTTTCATTGCAAACGCCGACAATGAAAATGTGACAACCACTGCTCTCCTCCTCATCCAGCTCTTTTTCTATCTACAACTGTGACTAAAAGGGCCACTAACCTCTGACCCAATAACGTAAACAAAAGACACAACAACCAGAAAAGACTGTCAGTGACCCCTTTCTAAAAGGGTCGGTTGCTCCAGCCTATAAAATCTTAAAAAGCAAAAGATAATATTCTGCCTTAGCTATGACCGTGGAGACAGCGACGAATGGCAAGAGGGGGGGAGCTGAGACAGGACCCCGGCCTTAATGTAGTTTGTAATTGTAAGTGTTGGTCTTTAATAAAAGCCTAGAGTATTTGGTCAGGCTAATAGACTGGGCTCTCTAAATCCTGCCTGCCATGCATTATTCAACAGCCATTAGCTATCGCCTCATCTAGGAGGCTTTATGAGTCCCATCATCGGCTGGGACCTGGGCTAGGCACACCAGAGGTGTGTGGGGAGGGGGTGAGGATGGGATTAGCTGGGGAGAGAACGAGAGAAAGGAGGAGATGCAAATATAGGTATGGGAGGGAAAGGAGGGGATGTTAAAGAGGATTCAGAGGCGAGGAATCAAAGAGGAAAGCTGACGAAAGATGGGTGTGAGGTGGCATAGGTGAGGGCCTGTGATATGGAAATGACTACAGAGATGAAGAAATGGCTGGATGAAAGCCAGAGGTCATGTGGTAGACATATGAAAATGGGGAGAGGTTGATGCAGGGAAATAAGAGAAGTGACCGAAGGAAGGTAGCAAGATGTATGGAGGTAAGTGTGGGGGAGCGAGCCTAGGGGTCACAGGGAGGCTGGAGAGAGCAACAGAGAATGAAAGAGAGATGCCAGCCTCAAGTGGCATTTTCTGTTGGCCAGGAACATAAATGTCAGATGCTTCCTCCCTCTACCCTCTCAACCTTTTCTTCTTTCAATTCCCCTCACCTCCCTCTCAACCTCCCCTGCTCCTTCCACTCCACCTCCTGCTGCCCTTCTCAATCTGCCCACCTCTCCCGTGCCTCCCTCCTTCTCCCCAGAGTAGTGCCAGTGGTAATTTTGCTTTCAGAGACGGGAGAAGGCCATGGAACACATGGAGATGCAGGCTGCTCAGTTACCATGGTATCACTGGCCAGCAGGAATGGCGCCAAGACCAGGACGCGTATGTGCGTTTGTGTGTGCATGGGTGTGTACGGGTGTGGGCGTGAGCGTGCGGTCTTGAGTGCATCTACACGTCTGGGTAATGGGTGTTTAGCAGGCCTGCCAGACTTGTCCCAGCCACTGCTCTCCCAGACTACCAGGTTCTCCTGACCCTCTGCGGCAGCCCAAGGACACACTCCTGTCTCTCTAATTAAAACACAACCCTGACACACACACCACACACTCTCTCACACACACCACACACACACACACCCTGCAGGTCTGCAGCTTAAAATAACCTTAAAAGGAACAAGCAGAGCCATCATCCCCTGCACTCAACACCTCTTCAAAATCCACTCAGTGTTTTCTCACCAGGCACCTCCCAGGCAGCCTCTGCCTCAATCTGCAGGAAGATTCGCAAACAACAAACAGCGCCTTCGAATGCAGCACTCATTTATTAGAGGAGTCATCAAAGGAGCTGCATTTATTATAGCATGGAGTTCCTGCAACAATAGCACGGCTGCGCCGTCACTCTGTACTTGAAAATAATTGCCTGCGGAACAATTTGCAACCATCAGAAAAACACAAAGAGGTTTCTGGAAAACCGAAAACATTCAGTTATTTCAGAGGCTCAATGCATAAAATATTACTGCACATATATGAGTCCTGCCTTTTCAAAGTGTTAGGTGGTTTGCTGTATTACACCTCACCATACTTCAAGAATTCGAAACTTCTAACCACAGTTCTGCCCAAATGTATCATTATGCAAAGCCCACATATCTGAGTCTATTCTCTCTTGGTTGGCAGCATGCAACATTAACATTAATGTTGTGTATTCTCGTAAACCTGAGCTAAGGCACGGTGCGCTTCCTATTTGAGGAACAAAGCCGTGTATGCTCAGCGTGTTATGTATATTGCTTCACATAAGGAATCTAAGATGTGTGGACATCACACATGACGTGCAGCATTGAGACAGCCTCTTCACTTCATCTCCAACAGACAATTTAGCATGTTTGCTTCCTCGTTAAGCGCACGAGAGACCCTGATGGAGGAATCCCGGGGAGGCAATGGCGTCCTGTCACTGTGGGTTACCACTGCAGCATGATTTAATGGAACTGTCTGTCAAAAAGGCCGAACAACAGCCTGTCAACCATCAAGCTGAGGTAACCTACACATATACACACTCACAAGCACATGCACGCCGGCAAAAAATAAATAAAAAAATAACACAATGGAGACAGATTGTCAAAAACTCTCCCCTCTCTCTTGCTCTCTCCGGTCTCCCTCCCTCTCCCTCACACACACACACACACACACACACACACACACACACACACACATACACAGCCACACAAAAGCAAAAAGCAAAAGCACATATGGACACAGCACAGGCGGAGATGAACACAGAAGCGCTCAGAGCACATTCAGAGAAATCAACGGTTAGAAAAACACACATCACCGGCAGCCCCCCTACCAAGAGAGGAGATGAGTGCCAGGAATACGCACGCTGCATCAAGCGGCACAGGTGTTATCAGAGCGGTTTGCAGGTGATCCCGCCAAACAAAGTACTACTGTCATCTCTGCAGAAGTAGCAGCGTGGAAATCAACCCAAACAAATGTAATGAATGGTTCACAAAGTATTTAGCAGATTAGGTGGAAAACTCTATGCATGATGGGGGCCCAAATCCAAAGCTCATTACATGTGGCACTGCATTAGGAGCTCACACAAGCCAGTATGCAGCCCTATCCCCCCCAGCTCAAGGCTGATTTCTATCCCCTGCTACCCAGTGAATGAGGTAGAGCGCAATCACATCAGCCAGGCATTGGGCATCTGCTATAAAACCTTTCCTTTATTGTACATTTCCACCATCATCCCAAACTGGCAAGACAGAGAGTTCTGATTATCAAGGCCTTTGATTGCCCCACTCAACAATCAGTGCAGCTCTCCTGTACAATGCCTGCTGTGATGTATAACAGTGTGTGTATGCACATTTGTGGCTGTGTGTGAGGCTGGTGGGAGAGAGAGGAGAAATTAGTAAAAATCATACTAGGTATATCAGAATTACTCCTGTATATACAAGAACAAATGTGCATTTGCTTGTGTAAGCCCACATATGCACTTTAGGCCTTAATGTTTTCTAGATGAAACTAAATGGTCTTCTAATACGCCGGCCTCTGAAGCCCACCGTTTGATGTTGCACACTGCAGCACCATCCTCTGGTCTGGACAATTCACTCTGGCCCTGAAAATAGGCTGCTTCTTTAAAGATACCTCTCTCTGTGGCTAAATATGATTAGCTGCAGAGGACATTGTAGCTCTCTCCACAGCTAATACATTTAGTATGGATTGTCTGAGGGGTAAGGATACAGCAAGCAGATAGATCAATATTGTAAGTCAGAGTCTGTCTGGAGAAGAGGAACCATGCTGGGAGATGGTTAACTGTTCTAAGGCAGCAAATGCTGTCTGCAAGCACCGAATGCCAGGAATCCCACAATATTGAACTCTTCTTCAAAAGGTAATACTTAATGCTCAAGCTGGGTGATGGGTTATGTTGAGTGTCTGCATCAGGCGAGGAGCTTGTTGAAGATTTGTTGTGGATATCTCTAAGGATGAGAGATTATATAAAGCAAATCTGGATGATTCCTTATAGTCTATAGTGCACCACTTAAGATCAAGCCCCCATAGGGCCTTACCTCCATAGGGCTGAAGTCAAAGTGGTGCTCTAAATAGAGAATAGGGTGTCCTTTGAGATAGAGGGGGAAAAGGACCCAGATTTAAGTGGCTTCATTTGCATGCGTGAATCCCTCACTTAAACCCATTTGAATCGCACACAAGAGCAGATGGACATGCGCGCACCCTCACACAAATTCCCAAGCACACAAATACACACACCTCGCACAGACACATTCTTCCCCCTTTTCCTAGAGTCAGAGGACATTAGCACTGCATCTATTTCTGGAGGCCCATTAAGGCCGTAAAACATTTAAGATCCACACAGAGTGATTCCAACTGTCAGAATGACCCGTTCTTTCCCCATTTCTCCTGCTCATGTAAAAAAGCTGACACGAAGCTTGTGACAGAAACATGTATTCGGTGCCGTTCCGGATTCGGCTGAGTGGGCTGGCACGCCGGCTGGATGGGTGGGGTGGGAGGAAGTGGGGTTGAGAAGAGTTAGGTGGAGGGGTGGTGTGTGTGGGGGGGGTGCAGTCGTTCGTCCGCCAAATGGGTCCATTTTGCTGAAATGTGAAGCCTGCACTTTCCTGACAAGCTATAATAAATCTATCAATTGTGTGTTGGTGTGTACACGTGCGTTATGTGTGTGTGCACCACGCGTGAAGAGGAAATTGGTGGCATCTAAACAGGAAATATCCCCTTCCCTTCCACTCTATAGATGTGACAGTCACAATAACAGCCAACCGCTCTGCTCACCATAACCCAGGGTGGCATATGCCTTATAATGGAAATGCATTGTACCACTGAGGGACAAACATACACTCACAAGGGCACACATGTATAACATGCGCATATGCACACACATAGAAGCTAATGTGGGACCAGTAGACAACCTCATCTGCCTCCCATCTCAAATCTATACATAAATATATCATTTGCTGTCCAGTGAGGACTAAATCCATGAAAGCAGCAATGCTAGGCTAATTTAATGTGAAATGACAGGCTTCTAGGTAGCTCTTAGAAACCTAACAAGCCTGAATAGTCTCTATTTCCAGAGGGGGAGTGCACAATGCTAGCAGAATATTAGCTTTACTATACTTATACTTTACTACATATATAGTTCATTATTACACACACATTCAGAACCTGCATTAAAAAGCTTTTGCTTTGGAAGAAGCTTTGTGTCCTTTGCTGAGAAATTACTTGTTGCTTTAATGTATTTGTACTTTAATAGTTCCATTATGTTTGCGTGTCTGTGAACAGTGACCTTGGAGCCTTGAAATGCTTAATTATTTGTGATAAATGTTGACTGAATTCTTGGTTTCAGCTGCTACATAAAAGAAAACAAAATTTCAGACGTTTTTTTTGCCAACATTTACCCTTTTTTTTTTTTAACTACATCTTATTTTTCAAGGTGGCAAATTTACAACTTGCAACTTACAAAATTACAAATTCAAAAACTTCATAAAGTTCATGAAATTAGTTTTGTTGGTGAAGGATGCTTCTTTTAATGAGGAAGACTTTTTTTTGGCTGTTTACTCAATGGATTGTATGACATGAAGGGCAATGATAATTCAATGAAATGACAGATAAACAAATGCTTTTACTGTCTCAGTGTATTAATGTTTGATATTATAAATTATAACAGAGATGTGAGATCTGTGCGCTGTCCATTAATTAGAAGAAGTGTTACTCTGACCAGAATAACTTGTTAATAAGGTCTCTGGTGTTAAGAGACATCCGCCAATGAAAGCTTAAATGAAAAATTGTGGTTATAATGGTAATATAAAATTCAATATTTGTTTTGCTGTACAACTTGCAGTGTATTAACATAAACTACATTTTACCAACACAGCACACCATGCTCAAATAATCACAGACAATAGCAATTGAATGACTTCACAGGAGCACTTAATGTAACAAATACAAAATACAATATTTACAAAGACCTGTTGCTCTTGTTTTCACCTATAGATGTTAGGGTTGATTGATCAAATACTGAACTTGGAACTGAATTTGTATAACCTTCCATATTTCTGAGCTGATCAAATTCACTTAACATCCGCATGACCAAATTAAATGCATAGAAATAACACCTCTGGTTTAAGGCAGAACTGTAGCTGTGTCGGCTGTACCGTGTTCCTGACATGCTCCATTGATGAACACTTCAGCGTGCAGCATCGACTGGACTGTTAAACTAGAGGAGATTTTTAGGATTTATAGCAGCATTACGAGTTAAACAATTAAGACAATGAAGCTTTTTGTTAATGCTCGATTTGGCTGAACTTTAGATGCCCTTTGTGTCGCCTCCTCCATTCTGTCCAGCACTTTTATTCACTGTAATTAATATCTCAAGACAAGCAATGCAGAATAAAGCATTCTCTTAACAAGGGAAGCTATGATGTTTATCTATTACGTATATATGAGTTATTATTTCTGTTATGGACAAGGTATTTGTTTCCAAGGAGTTGGCCAACATTGACCCACGCCTTATTTTTTCTCATATCTTCCTATGACTGCTCTCCACTCTCAGTAAAAGAACTGGAGTACGAAAGCTTTTCCCTGGGGCAGATCCCCATACAGTTACAATACAGTACTATTTCCTGTAAGTCTATTTTTGTATCTTCAAAAGTACAGTTGTGTGCCAAGTGATTGAAATTAACTTTTCAAAAAACGTGTCACAGGCAAAATTCAGACAATCAGTGTGATGCCCCTTTTTCCAGTTTTCAATGGACATTTACCAGCGAGAATGCTATTCTCTCCAGATGCCCAACCACACCATGCAGGCGACCCAGTAGCCAGTAAGAGTTGCTAACATGATCCCACACTGGCTTCCCACCAACAAACAACATCCATTATGTTTGATTGTGTGTTCAGCCGAGTCAGAAGCACTGCAGCCGTCTCAACAGACAAGCGCTTCATCCTTCCGTGCCACCCCATTCAGTGTGGCACCTTAACCAACTGACTATTGATTTCTGTAGGCGATGCAATTCAAATTCTGATTACACATTACATGTTACAAGTGGGCTGGTCAGCAATAGCACACTGTCACAGGAGGAACTATTATCTGTACACACTCTTCAAGGTAGTCGTTTGCAGCCATCAGACAACAGAAACTCAGTGAAACCTTTTTGCATCATATCACCAAACTGCGACACAGTGTAAAATGGGTAATAATTAGACGATTACCATACCTGCTGCACGCTGGAAGATTGCTGTCATATCTTTAATTTAGGCTGAATTGGTATCAAATTTCCACCTTTAACTATCAGAAAATCCTTCATGGTGGATCAAAAGGTACGAATCAAGTCTCACGAGGGCCCATTAAGGTACACTTGTGAAAAATGTATTTTTGGGACAAACATGAACCCCTCCTGTATGCCCCCATTTGAGTGTGTTCAGTGTTTTCATGTATCGACTGTGAAAACGAATTTCCTCTCAGAGGATAATAAAGTATCTGTCCACTTTACTGGGGTGCCGGGTTGTACTGCCTTTGTCAATAATATTCGTGTAGATGTGTTTTCTCAACACGCCTACTGCAGCACCGGGGACGAGTCAATATCCCACAATGCACCTCTGACCTGTGGGCAAACCTGCCTCTCTCTTCCTTTCAACTTCCGATGGACATTGATTTTCTAGCATCTCCCACTCATATATAAATGTGGCAATTGAGGAGATGTGAGCAAAGATGTATTCAGAGTGCAGTTCAGAGGCTTTGAATAGAAAAACAGGAAAATAGAGGGGAATATTTTGTCAGATGCAGCATGAAACATACAAAGCATTGTAGCATCCAAAAAGAAGCCAAGAAGAAGAATCTGTTGCCGGTGTTATTGTTCTCCTGATCATAAAGTACAGTGTGTGAGTGTGAAGAGTGTTACACCACAGATGTATGATATGTGAGGTGCTATTCTAGGGTGAAAGTGTGTGTGTGTGTGTGTGTGTGTGTGTGTGTGTGTGTATTTGTAAGAGAAGGCGGTATCTAGGTCTTTGTGATGAATCTGTTTCAGTGGCAAGCAAGGTGCTGCGAGCAGCATGCCGTCTGTTAATTCACATTCGCCGCGGGTGGTTAGAGTCTGTGGCTGATGATACCAGTAGGTGTTGAGAAATGGAGGGACAGAGGAGAGAGAGAGAGACTTGACAAATGAACAAAAGCTATGTGCGGGGATGATCCTTGATGTCAACCGTTGGCAAAACAAAATTTTAAGTATAATTAGAACCGTAACTCCCTGGCATTCACTTTACAAACCGGTTCCCTTGTGGCTGCACCCAGTAAATAATTACACACAAAAAAAACACTTCAAAATTGCAAAGTGTACACTGCAGCGTGAAAGAATCGGCTTTACAAAAAGGAAATATTTCAGCTCAACGTGCTGGAGTGTAAAGTCTGTGCTTGTATAAGTAAAATTAGCTGGAGCAGCAATCTCAACTGGAGAGGTTTTGATCTCTGAGCCATCATGTCGTCATTAAAGTATTAACCGATGATTGCAGCATCACCAACCAGTCGGTTGTTTTTCCAGCAGCGATTATAGCCCATGTTGCTTTCACGCAACATTTGTCTGTAAAAAAACCTTCCCACACAGAGTTGCCTCTCATGGTCGTGCAACAGTCATGAGTATTAATCTATAGATTTCTCTCTCCCTGTTTTCCCTGTCTGCCTCTGGCCAAACATCACAAGTGATCGTGTATCACCCTGCATTAATTCCACTAATGTAGCATGCAACTGCAGATATACATATGATACATTGCACCTCTCACCCGCTGCCCTCCCCCCTCGCTCCTTCTTTACCTCCCCCTGCACTGAGATATCAAGGGAAATCCATTCAGCTAAGACGGTCCTGATGTAAATAGCTCTTGCATAAGCCTTGCCCACTCAAGATCACACCACAGGAAGAGAAGTAGCATTGCCCTGGGCTATGAGGACAAGAGGATGTAGTTAGTCCAAAACAAGAAGATTTATGTTTAGTTGCTATTTTGATCACTTTGTGTTGTACGGGTGGAAATACAGATCCAGAACTGGTTTACAGTGGCTGCCATCCGCCTGTTTTCTGTCTTGTGAAGCAGAAAGAAAGGATAGTGCTACATCACCCATATCACATAAATCAGGCATGAAAGCATAATGGTGAGGATTTGACTGAGGGCAACCAGGGGCAAGGACAGACATATGAGATATGACTCTCATTCATTCTTCCTCCCTCTGCTTCCTCCACTCCGTCTGTGAGCTGACCCATCTCCGGTGCTGACCCAAAAAGACTGGAAAGAAGAACCGCATCCACCTATTGTCAGCCGCATACCCCATTATCTCCCTCTCGCTCTGTAGCTATGAGGGGGCTCGGCTCATGCTTCCCCGAGGCGATCATCTCTCAACACATCTCACACGCTAGACTCATTTTTGCTCGTTCCCAAATCGTACAGGGATCTTCCCCGCTCAGGCAGGGCTGCAGTCATTCCCTTTATCCCACCACAGACAGAAAAACAATAGATGAATGTACCTTTAATGTAACACCAGTTCCTCCAGGGAGGGATGGAGACCTTAAGAACTGGTGGAGCATATCCACTCAGTCTAAAAACTACAGATCTGTAGTTCCTTGAGCAGATTATAATTCACCCTGAGGTTCAAGATGGACAAAAGGGGACTGAATGCAGTCAGCCGGGGTTGCTCACCTTCATGCTTCGTTGTGTATGCTGCTTAATATTCTTACTCAAAATTAACAAATTGAACAACTGACATCAGGCCTGTCAAACTTTGGATTTTTCCACATGTTGAAGTCATGCCTTCTTTTAAGCCTTTTTTACCAAAGTTACATACATTACTCAAACAACAGAGTTTCTTTTTGGGTTGCTTGCTTCACTAAAAATAAAAATAAAACATTGGAGGTCCTGGATAACCAGCATCATGAAGCTGGTTATCGCCTGTCTCTGTCAACACTGGGGTTCCCAGCCACGAGCGGAAGAGGTGGGTTGCTAACGTAAAGTTAAATTACAAGCCACGTAATCAGAAGCAACCAAGTATTGAGATGAGATAAAATGGTCAGGTGATGGTACCCGCGGGACAAATTGGTTACAGCAACAATTAACAGTGATATTCAATAAAGTGAAATGAAAATAATAAAATCACATAACTAGAACATAACAAGAAGCTTTAGCAAAACTAGAAATAATTACAAATAGGATCTAGTACAGCCTCCCAGATGAGCAACATTGACCATTAGCTGTTAGTGCTTTATTTCAATGTGATGATGGCTGTTTTTTTCCTCTCTCTTTTTTTTTTTTGGAGGGTTCCACTTACCCCGACCCCCATCTCCAGTTGGTCCCCCCCCTAATGTCTGACTGAAGATTTCGCCCTTGTCTACCACTCTCTGAAATCAAGGAGTCATTTCCAAAAGTTACTATAAAATACGATCGTGAATCTGCCGCCATTATTATAATAAACTGTTATGTTCCATGCTAGAATGAAAACTTTGACAGGCGTAGCGACTAACTAAGGGGGGATGGAGATTTTTCTCCTGGGACCAGAGTAAAAGTGCAGCACATTAAAAGAAGGGCTATTACAAAGGCCACAGTACATAAACACAGGCCCCCCTTGAGTGAAATGAAGTCCATTCATTCATGATATACCTCGTAGTCACTTCCACCACCTCCTCATTTACTTGAATTTGATTATGCTCTTTTCTTTCTTGCCTTCCTTTTCTTAAAGATTTCTATATTACTACTCTACTTGCCATCACCATGATTAGTCTGTTTTTTTCACTTATTCCATGGAGCCAGCTAAGGCTAAATAAAATGTTAAGTTTAATGTAAAGGTTTGCCTGCCTGTGCTCTTTCAACATCTTGCTCTACCTATTTTCTTCAGTGTTATGTGTGTGTGTGTGTAGTATTGGCCACAGCATGCACTGAATATATCCACCTTGGCCAGACTCACTGCACCGGCTGGTGTTGATCTGATTCAGCTAGTACACTCACATTGGAAAAAAAACATCTGTTTGGAATAAAATACACCCGTACGCAGACACGAATACAAAGTGCACACTCATTTGGAAGTACACCGACACACACAAACACGCTGTGCACATCCATTCACACACGCACTCGCCCCACCCACTGCGCACGCACACACATAAACACTATCTGGAAATGGCATTGAGCATCTGTTTGGACAGCGCAAGCACATTCAGTTTTTGTGAAACCCTGGCAAGAGTCCTGCATTGGCCATGAGAAGCTTTTCTACTGCAGCAGGGTGACCGGGTGACCGAGCAGCCGTTCAATTGTCTGCTTGCCTCAACCCCCCCCCCCCCCCCCCCCCCCCCGCCCCCCAACACCAACACCACTCTCTTTTTCCCAAGTCACCCATAAAATGCTCATGCTTTCAGCAGCATTCGGAAGCATTTTAAGAAGCTATTTGTTTAACAGCATGATTATCTTTCTGGTGTAAGGGTGATCTATCTAGCAAAGTGATTGGACGCGCTATTAACGCCCTCTCCTCTGGCACAGGTGGCAGCTGTTCAGAGGCCACGAAAAAAAAGACTCCTATTTGATGTATCTGAGATATTTTCCATATGTACACATTGCAATCCTTGCCATAGCGTGACAGCATATAAATGAATCTTTAGCGCAAGGAGAAAGTGGTCAATCAAATGTGCTATGATGAGCACCAGTGGGCACACACACACGCACCACATCCTCTTTCAAAAATAAAACGCTAAAAATAAACACAGCCTGCTTGAACGTTGGGGGCCTTGGGATAATTCCCCGTATTGTAAATATGAAGGTGATGTCTTATGCCAATCTGTCATGTCTCATCTTAACAAATGTATCTCTTCAGGGAGCGCCAGTTTAGCATTTAGCATGTACATACATCACATCAATGTCACTTGACAAAAGCACCCCATTTGTATTGCTGACAGCATGGTTGGGGCCAAGGTGTGTGTGCAGTGTGTGTGTGTGTGCGTGTGTGTGTGTGTGTGTGTGTGTGGGTTTTGGGTGTGCATGCGTGGGTGTGTGTGCAGAGAAAAAAGAGACGAAGAGAGACAGTGACAGAAACAGAGGAAAATAAACTGAAACAGAGAAAGAGAGAGAGAGGACTCTGAGGCAGAGAGAGTTGAGCCGAGGCCTGGAGGAGTTTTCAGTTATTTACATATGCTGATTCTGGTCACCCCAGATCCCTACCCTCATCAAGAGAAACCAATTAAAACTCTCATTTAATGTTTACCTTAATTAACCGTAACAATTAATGACTGTCCAAAGTCCTATTGTGGCTTTTTCAATTAAAAGCTGCCTGTGACAAAGGTTGCAATCCAATCCTATAAATCATAGAGACTATTCTCCAGTGAGTAGAAGAAGTCCATCCCAGGGCAAAGTGAATGAGTGAAATAGGCTCATATATCACTCGTTTTGTTTTGTTTTTTCATTTTGGTTTATGCTTCAACCCGTACCTCACTGGAAAATGTTGGGGGGGTTTTTTGTTTCTTTTTAAATGGGAACAGTTTGTACTGTGCAGAAGTCTGTGCACAACTGAGCACTTGCATGCCTGTGTATGTTCATGTACTGTATGTGTGTGTGTGTGTGTGTGTGTGTGTGCGTAGGTGTCCAGCCGTCCAACCAGCAGCACTCATACTGGTCAGCAGATTGTTGGGTGAGACCCAGTGGACCATTAGCTGTCCGTAGCTGCCAGGGCTGAGAGCTGATAATGACAGGTGGTGTACACACCCTGGAGGTCTGACAGGCTCAGGGCACCGCGCCATGTAACAACAGCCTTTACTACTGGCACCACGGCTGTGATGGCAGCCTTTAACACTGGCACTGGCGCAGCTATGGCAGAAGTATCCTTGGCAGTATCATGCCGGCTGCGACAGAGGAGCAGCTATTACTACAAGCAGTTAAACTAAAATGGCAGCGATTGTTAATGGTGGGGAAACCACTACGCTGCCATTACTATCACTCATCCTCTTGGCAAATGCATTCATTTCCCTATACAGGGGGCTCAGATGACAATTCTGATTATCAGAATAACAATGAACCTGTACGTTCGCTATTCAGATGAGCGTTTTTTCACAGCAGAAGCCTACTCAGCGACAGGTCCCATTCATCCGCACAGAGGATTGTATTGTGACGGATATAAAGGTCCTGATTTGCGTACTTCTCTCTTCCTCCTTCCATCATTGTTCAATTAGGCTTTTTTAGCTGCCTATTCACAAAAGCTTTACGCCTGCATGGAGACACCTCAGGTAAACGAAAAGAGAGAGGGAAATTTCTATTTTGAAAAATGTCCCTCTCCGCTCCATGGCAACTGTTTCCTTATCAATCGAGCTGTGTTGTAGCTGCTTTTCTACACCCCCCCCCCCCCCCCCCCCATCCAAAGTAAAATACCCCTCTGACCCCTCACACACACAGAACACAAAACAGCAAAAGTGTGTGTGGGCATCTGAGTGTGTGTGTTGTGTCCATACAGTACAGGCACCTTTGTGTCCTCCGCCCCCTCTCAGCTTCTCTCCCCCCCAGTGCAGAACACTCTGATTTGCACTAATCTCTCGGTACCCTCTCAGGGCTATTGTTCCTTTCTGCTGTGAGCTTATTCATGTGCCACTCACCATGCCCTCCTCTCATTTTAATACTCCAACAGCGCTGGGAGCTGAAAACAGTTTTAAGCCCGCATATTTGACTGTTGATTAAAAAAATAATAATAATTCAGCTCGCCTCTCACCTCCTCTGCTGTGTAGGTGATCGTGGAATTGTGCGAGATATGGCCGCTTATTAAAATGGCAAGTGGCGGCTGGACTCTGTGATGTTTCCATCACACAGTTTATGTATACAGACAGCCTGTAGGCAGCCAGTGGACAACGTGAGATGAAAGCTACGGCAGATGTTCTGATTTGATGACTGTTGCCATGGCAGCGAGATGAGGATGGAGGAGGGGCATTCACAGAGAGAGACAGAACAGAAAATTGTCTCCCCCCCCCCCCCCGACACACACACACACACACATACACACATCCCTCACCCCCCATCAACCAGTATTACAGTCCAGTAGGTCCTCCTTTGGATCAGTGAGCTGTAAAGGTCCATCATTAGGACAACAGGGTGTGGTCCAACATTCTGACAGCTTGTCATGAACGGAGGCCTGCATGGCTAACTATGTGATGAGACTGCTATTAAAGAGAGGAAAACCACACAACTGCACTGTTGCTACACTAAGGCACCTGGCGGATTCATGGTGGCTCTTCAGCCACTCCTGGACGGCTGAACGGGCGGTTCAATAAAAAACGTTTCTGGCTCCGGCGGACGTGTTTATAGCGTTTCCTCTGGCCAAGCACAGCACCCGGGTTAAGTTGATCATCTCTCACTGTGGTAAAATAGCCAGGGGAGTCCGTGTACCACTAGATCAACTCTACAACTTAAAGACCCTAAACGTTACAGCTCAGATGATCGATATGGCACTGAGCAATGTTCTTTACGAGCTAATAGACAAATCCATTCCTGCAAAACCCCTTGGGCGTTAGGAAGGCAAGAAGGAAGTCAGAGTGTGTGGCTGTTTGCCTGGTGTTGCCACTTAGACCTCTGCTTGCGCGCACACACAAACACGCCAGGGACGCCAGGGGAGACACCAGGATGCAGCTTGTGCATGTCCATATGTGTGGTTGCATTGGCACATCTTGCGGATGTCTCTATCGCTGAGGGTGTTGTAGTTTTCCTGATTCCGCTGAGGTTATCACTGCTGCAGAGCTGTCAAAAAGGAGATTTGTGTCTTCCAACATCAGAAGGAGCAAAAACACATAAAACCCATTTCATTCACATTGCTTAAATGCTCTTATCTGACACTTTTGGATAAGGGAGCTTACATGAAACATTTGTAATTCCCTAACTATCTAATTAAAAGTCCAGATTGCCTAATAAATGTCAGAATTGCATCATGAAGCAAAATCCTAAAAATCTGATTCTCATCAGAAATCTAATTCTGCGTAACACCTGTTGCTATTTCACCAGGTTCCATCAGTTCATCTAAATGGTATTCCAAACACAGATATAGCACGTATGAAATGACTGCTAGCTAAAATTAAAATTAGTATAAAAGCTAAACCTCGCCAGGGTTTTCTGATGATGGCTCTCTAATATCCTGTGCAATGTCTTCACTTGCCAGAGAGCCTCTCTGTCTTCCTATCTTCTCTGTGCCCTCCCTTTGTCTTTCTCTCTGCCGTATGCTTGCTCATTAAACCATAAGGTCAGTTTTTCACACCACTCTACCACCCTTTGTCTTCACGCCCTTGCTAACCTTCTGCAACACTTACTTGAACACAACTTGGCCAAACTTGACTGCAAAACTTTGGCACATCATTATAAAAATAATGGACCATGTTTATAAAGGATCTGAGGGCCTTCTATGACATTGTGCAGTCCCCCTGGGCCCTCGAACAACCTAGTTTATAGCCGGCATGTAACATTTATGTTTAAGGTAACATTCATGCTTGTCTTATTTCAAGGCAAGGACAACAGCTACACTGCGAAAAAAAATATTCTAAATGACTTCATTTGAAGGTCTAATGGCAGCAATCTATTTTGGGGCAATATGCCTCATTTAGCGTTGGTAAGTATAGACCTGGCAGGCATCTACTCTTCCACTCTTTTACAGAGTAACTTTCACACTCTCATTCAATGCAGGGAACATTCGTTTTTGCTTATCCTTCATTTATTGGACAAGCACATTATAATAATGGAAATTAGTGAGGATAGATGTGAAAAAGGCCTTCTGTCCCCTTTCTGTAGCAATTATAGTACATTTTGAATTAGCAGTAAGTGATCAGTGCAGTTGGAAAACATTGCACTGAAAATATTTTCACATTCTAACAAATGAAGATTTGTGCATGAGACTGTTATCCTCTCATATGTTTGATTTAGGGCTGCAACAGTTATTTTCATGATCAGATAATCAGATTATTTTTTGATTAATTGATTAATTGTTCAGTCTTTATATTGTCACAAAAAAGCAACAAATGTATGTGATAATTTCACAGAGCCTTTTGTGATGTCTTCAGATTACTTGTGTTGTCTGGCCAACAGTCCAAATCCCAAATGTACAAAGATATAAAATAGTGAAAAACAGCACATTTAAAGACTCGAGACGCAAAAGCTATTACATTTTTGGCAGTTTTGCCATCCATCTTGGACAATTCCACAGTTGGAAAATGCATGTTTTACACATGAACAAAGGAATTCATACTTGGAAGGAAATTTGTTTGAGAAATGAGTGTGCTCAAATTGAATTCAAGAGGCACAAGCTGTCAAGCGCAAATAAATTCATGCCTGATGACAATCAACAAGGAAGGGACTTGCATTTCTGTTCAGATTAGTTTGTCTCCGACGAGTGTTAGATCACATGATCTCAGGGTTTTAATATTCATTTAGCAACATCCTACTTTGAAATATTAATCTACTACCACTAAAAACTGAATACTGATGCACACTTGAATTTTAACGCTGTTTCATATCGTGTTGTGTTGTGTTTATTTGTACCTAGTAATAGCACCGTGTCATTGGCCAGTCAGATCAACAAATGTGGTCTAACACGTCTTGATGCAGGGGGGATTACATCCATACCAAACCAAGGTTTTCAGTATTGCTGCTTTCATAAGGCTTGATTGCTGACTTGGGGACTCTAAATGTTTGAGGCAATTTGAAAACCCATTTTCTTCAAACCATTATCTGCAGTATATGGCGGAAATGGAACGCTCAAACCTTTCTAGTGCATTCATTTAGCACTGCGATCAGACAGTTATAAGGGAGTTGTCAAGTTTTTAAAAAATAATGGACGTCCTGCGGCCAATCAGAATCAAGTGCTTACTCAGGCCACGGTAATTACACAGATATTCGCATTTTAGCACAGAACGTTATCTACCATAATGAGTGATAGAGCCTTTCATTGGACTGGTGTTTGCATTTGCCTTAGAACCCTTTCCGCTCGGAGGACGATGTATGAAACGTGCAGCGATATAAAACCAGGAGGCAGTCTGCTACATGCCAATGTGTCAATCCCAAAAGTGGAGGGAGAGGAATAATAGAAAAGCTAAAAAGATAGACTGAAGCCTAGAGTAAATCTGCAACTGATTAAAATAATGAAAAGTGGTCAATTAATTAGCATCTCATTGTAGGACAGTGTTGTAACCCAGATAACACAGCTAATGTAGTTTTTTTTAATTATTCCACACTGCAGTAATTCAGAAGACTGACACCAAATCTATCTGCTCTCTTTCTCATCAGTGCTCCTCTTCTCTTTCTCACTGAATTTATTTCAGCAGCCAATTTTGCAATTCAATCAATGACATTGCAAATGAAGAACGTTCACATTGATTATAGGAATCGTTCAATATTTTGAGAAATGTGATTATTTTCTGTCTGTGAGAGTTAATCAATACCACTCCCATGTCCGCATATTAAATGAGGCTATTAGCCTAGCTTAGCATAAAGACTGGAAGTGGGGGAGACGGTTACGCAAACGTTACTGTAAAAAAGTAAACAAACTAGCAGGGATGCTACATAAAGCTGCTGGGCAGATCGATAAAGAAATAATTATAACATGTAACTTCCTCAAAAACCATAAATTGTCATCTTTACATTTCACGTTTACAGATTAAACAAACAACGTACAACTAGCTAGTGAGATTAACTAGTTTCTCCCTTCCTCCAGTCTATATGCTAATTAGCTCATCACCTAGCTCTATCTCCGTAGCCTACGTAACGGACTGACAAGAGAGACGGACTGACAAGAGAAGTCAATTTCTCAAAAGGTCTATTCCTTCAATATGTGTGTATCCACTTGTATACACTACATGGCCAAAGTACTTTTATGTACTTTTTCTCTGGCGCTGTTTTTCATGATTTGGGCTGGGTACCTGAGCCCCAATCAGATCTTAATGCTACAACATAAAACAATATTTCAGACAATAGTGTGTTTCCAACTTTGTGGCAACAAGTTTAGGCAATGCTCTTTCCTGTTTAAACATGGCATTGCCCCCGTGCACAAAGCCAGGCCCATAATGAAATGTTTTTTTCCGAATTTGGTGTGGAAGAAGTCGACTGGCCTGCACAGAGCCCTGACCTCAACCCCATCCAACACCTTTGGAAGGAACTGGAATGCTGAATGCCAGCCAGGCTTTCTTGCCCGACGTCAGTGGCCAAACTCACTAACGCTCTTCTGGGTGAATGGGAGCAAATCCCTGCAGCCAGGTATGAGCCTTGATTCGCCACAGAGAATCATACTAGTGCCCGTGGCTTTGGAATGTATGATTGTCCATATACTTTTGGCCATACGGTGAACATGTGCGCGCACGTACGTGTGTGTCAGGAGTAAACTCCAGCTGAACCACGCTTTGTCTTTCTACTGCCAATCTCCCCTGTCGTCAATTCGGGGTGTTGATGTTTTCCTGAGTTTGTCAGCAGGTCTGACTGGTGCTCCAGACCGCCTACAGCCCTCCTCAAGGGAGGTGTCACAGTTGGACATGTACCCCCCACCACCCAATCACACACACACACACACACACATGAAAGAGAGTAAAGACAGACAAACGTGGCTTCACACACACAAACTGAATCTCTTTCTCCTTTACTCTTTCTTAATCTGTCGCTCCCTCTGTCTATTTTTCTCACACATATATATATATATATATATACACACACACACACACACACAAACACACTGACTAAATTGACTTGTCAGCTTCAATCAGACCAGGAACAAAAGGATTCCTGCCAGTTTGAAGCTGACATCATTAATGGGTTTGGGAGGGGGCGAGCTCTGAAGACAAAGGGAGTGCAAGGTCGGGCCGACTTAAAATGCACTTTCATTTTGGCAGGGACGTTAGCTTTTTGATTTCAGCCCCTTTACGCCAACATCTTTTTTTTTTTTTGCGAGTGGCTCTAACTTTCATTATCACTGGGAACAGAGGGGCGTGTGAGACTTTGTTGTGCTGATGGAGAGAAATGTGACATCCATAATGCATTTCCTATTAGAGGATGCCACGCATGGACACACCTGGCCACGTGTCAGCGAGAGAGAGAGAGATGGACAGGAAGAGGATGAGAATAAATGGGGTGGTGGTGGTGGAGAGGGAGAGAAAAATAAGGTTGCCAAGTTAAGGATACCAACGCAAGAGAAAACGCAGAGATAGAGAGAGAGGGGCGAAGCTTGAGCGAAAAGGGAAGAACATGTTCTTGAGAGAGATTGTGTCAAGGTTTGGAAAGGCACAGGACACACTGCACAGCGCTTCATGTGACATATGAAATCCACACATAAACCAGCTTTCCGGGTGCATTGTAGCAGTAAAGCCAAATGCTTTGAACATTTAAATCCTCTCCTCTCACTCCTGTGACTTCATCCATCCTCATTTGCTTCTGTTTCCTCTGCCGCATGCCCATCTGCCACCCCCCACCCCCCTTTTTGCAGCTTTCATTCTGACCCCGGATAAAGATGGAGTCCCTCATCTCAAATGGTAATAACTTTGGTCCATATGCACACAGCCATCACAAATTGATTACTGTGTAATGCTGCAAGCTCTCCCACTCTCTCACTCTCTCACTCTCCCCTCTTCCATCTTGTGATTTTGCACGAGGCTGACTCCATGTCCAATCCGCCTGTCATTAAACAGCACCCCTGGGTGCATCCCAAACATAAACAAGCACACCCTAAACCCTTCCTTGCATGATCCCTCTCCTCCCCATCTTAGTCCTCGCATTCTACCCCCATCTTTGTCAAACACTCACTCGAAACCAGCCTCTCCTTCACCTGTTTTACCCTCAACCACTCATTCCCTTTTATTCTCATTCTAATTATACCATTACATTACCATTTCTATTCTCTCATTAGCATTTTCTGCTTTCCCTGTCTCTTATTCTTCCCCTCTCTAATTCTCTTTCTTCGCCCTCTCTCTCTCTGTCTCTATCACCCTTCCTTTTCTCAGCCACTGAGTGCGTTCCACCTTTTTTGCGGCACATAAACAGACAGTGCCCTTGGGGATGGGTTGGAGAGCTCTGTCTTTGTTTGTGTGCACCTCTAACTAACTCTCCATCTGCGGGGAGCCAAGCCAAGCCCAGCAGTGCAAGACAGATAGCTGGCGCCATCCCAGATTCTTCTCTAGTTGGCCCCATATCTTCACCCCCGCCTCTCAACTTCTCCTTCCTCCCAGGCTGTAGTTCTCCCACAGAGCCGGTTGTCAGTTGCCCTCAGGCAGCCAGGCAGGTACTATAGACGTCCGACCCCTACAATTCCTTTTCCTCGAAGCCTTAAACCAAAATCTGCCTCAGCTTCCGATGGATATTCAATCCTCTCCAAGCCAATATGCTGTGGATGTTCGTCACCGGACTTTCCTCAGGCTCCATCCCCAGTCAACCCCAGGTTCACCTCCAATACAAGCTCACTTCAGAGACTAAATAACCAATAGCACATTTTCTGTATTTAGTCACATCAAAGAGCTTTCAAAGAGAGAGGAACTTAGGCATTAGCATTAGTTCAAAAACGGAGAGTTTCAATCACGTAATTGCCCAGGGCTGTAACTTAAAACTTGCAAAGAGTTATAATGTTACATGTTGTTTTTCTTTGCATTGGAAGTTTCTTCTATTAAAATACGAGACTGTAAGGATGTAATGAGAAATACGGTCAGAGTGAAGAAATACACAAGTAGCTAAAATTGTATCTCCCATGGGCATTTTGCACAGTGATGGACAATCCCTGTGAAGAGTAAAATATTTCACTCACCATTGTCAGGCTCAGACTTCCTGTCATGCTCAGTGTCGGTGAGAGAGAGGGCGGAGTTGGCTCGGCTCGTGAGGCAAGAGCTCTGCTCGGACTTGAGGCCGCGCATCCACATGTGCTGCAGGCCGTGATTGGGAGAGGGGTCCACCTCCGGCTCCGTGTCCACGTCCGAGCCCACTCCCAGGGAGTAGCCGCGGCCGTGGACGTGAGCGGCCGGTCCAGAGCACAGCGCCTCCTCCTCCTCCTCCTGGTGCTGCTGCTGCTGCTGCTGCTGTTGGTGGATGTGGTAGTCGGGGCTCCTCATCTGCCCGGCCTTGCAGAAGTCTAGATCTAGAGGAGGAGGAGGAGGAGGAGAGACATGCAGATGGAGATCATACAGACGCAGAGCTCTAAAGCTTCTAATGCCGCCATGCGTTTTTATTTGCTTCAGCAACTAAGCTGACCAGGTGTTTGTTAGAGACATGCACTCACAAGCCAAACACTGAACACCTCCCAAATTATGTCAAGAGACAGGCTGTTATTTGAGCAAGCATTTATTAAGTTTTGGAGCAGAAGTCCAAATCAAAATGCCACCCTCGATTTTTCTTAACCATTTGCAGTGAGGCTATATCCTGTTCTGGCTGCCTGATGTGTGTTATCGAGCTCGAGATGTATTGAACTGCTGCTCAAACAGAGCACTGATCTCATCTATATTCTCCTTGGTGGGGTGAAGAGATCAGATAAAGATCAAACCTTATTAATATTGACTCAGACTGAGGGAAAAAAATTGAGCCCTGCTTTCAGGTATTAGAACGCCCTCCAATCCCAAGCATCAACCTGTTATCTGAGAACATCAGATATACTGTGTTAGTCCTCTGGTTACACTTCAATTCAATTCAATTCAATTCAATTGAGCCCTACTTTTTTTTCCTGCAGAGACAGTTGAGTAAATTTTCCTCCTCGCTACCTGAGTTTTCTTTTAAGAATGCATAAGTGATGGAATTTAAAAAAAGCCAAGGCATAAATTGAAATCTATACAGATAGCTTGGTAGGTAGACTCCACTGAGAACTCAGGAAAAAAGAAAGACTTCCTCTCCTTCTCACTTAGTGCAGTTAATATGTGTGTTAGGTCAGGTCCTTTGAACACGAACCGCAGTGTTTCAATAAAAGCCACAGTCCTGTTGACCACTCCATTGACCAGCGATGTGTCCTGCTGTGCCTGTTTGATGGGGTCAAGACCAACTGTGGCTCACACAACGCTCTGCCAGAATTAAACCAGCGCAAGATTGGTCACAACTACACACTACTGTTTAGCTCAAATTGGCTGCAAGAGGGCAATTCAGGAGCAAATAGGCTATTTCCCCGTGGCAACAAACATGGATTGACTGTAAACAAATGTATAATGCGAGAAGAGATCTTAGCAGGTGATTAGAGGGGAAATCACTTTTGTTTTGAATAACTCCCCATTTCCTGCCATTACAGTCAGCCGCTTCAGACTCTCCACAGAATAAAAATGGACCATTTATACACCTAAAACACCACTTTCACCCGCAGCTGTAAGAACTTCTCATAAGCAAAAATCAGAATAGCTGCAAAAACAGTCTGGGACATAATTTCACCGTGAGGCAGTACTGAATGTAGATGTATAAGGGGCATGTCCGGGCGCTCTTAGCAATAAGCTTTTCGAACAATATAAGCCCTGAGTCTTGTCTTTCAGGCTGTGTTTAGGCTGACCTACCCTGTTATTGGTGGAGGTTGTTGGAGCCATGCGCAGCCTGAGAGGAAGAACTGACACGATTCTGGGTTGGAAACAGTACTTCAACTAATAATAATAAATAGATAACAATAAAATAAAATTCAATCTTGATTTAGAGCTAATATTCTCCTCAAAAGACACTGAAGATCAATGCGCCGGGAAACAGGACGGTGCACTTTTTTGTAAAAATGTTGATAAAACATTTTACTAATCATCTACTAATTAAACAACTTTTTAGGGATAGTCTGTTAATAATACAGGAATTAGCATAAAACTTATCTTTTTTGTTGAACTATCATTATTTTAGGAGGCATGCTAATCACAAGGTATTATTTGTATCCTCTCCACATCTGAAGCTATTCCCTTGTGTTTATTCACATGTTATATATAATATATAATTGTGATTTATGCATTAGGTGCTAAAAGGTCCACACACACTCAAATGATCCTTGTAAGGCTGTTAGTTCCAAATAATTTCAATATTTATTTACTGAAACTCATTTCTGGTTTAAACAAAATGTTGAAACGCTTGAATGAATTAATTTGATTTAATTAATAGTCAAACAAAAACCAATTATAGTGGTCAGCTCTCTTATGTGCTTGAGAATGATCACAGAGCTGTGGATCTATCGGTCTATTTGTCTATCAAGAGTATCTTTCTAATAGAATGAGACTCTGAGTAGAGACAGGTGCGATGTAGAGAAGAGCAGAGAGGTGATGCGGGATTAAACGGACAGAGAGAAATTTGTACTGTCAGGGAAAATAAACAGCTGGGAGAAGAGAAGGCAGGGAAGGAAGGGAGGAGAGGGCAAGATGCGGCGGTTTAATAGATGAAGGAAAATATGAAGAACATGGGTGGGGAATTAGAGGAGAAACAAATTGGCTGATCTTTGTCAGGAACACCGTAATCCATTAAAAACGTCACTGGAGGCAACGTCCCCCCTCAACAGTTGGTTACTTAGGTAGGGTATACTATATATAACTCCGTTGCCCAAAGATGAACAGATGTGCTTCGCAGAACCGGCTGCCATTGACATTTCAAAGGCTGCTTTGGGGGGTCTTTTGCACCTTACCATATGACACTCAAGGCAGGAGATGTTGTTTGTTATGGAAAGAGAAAGACTGAGTAAAAGAAAAAGGCAAGTGCTCTTTGACACCGCAACGAAGCAACGTCATGGTGACAAATGGCCATCGATGGGTCGCTGCATGGCGAACAATATGACAAAATCCATAGAAGGTGGCATTCAAACCGTGAAATCCCCGGAGCAACCGGCTTGTCAGGAGTTGTAACTGTTATGAATGGCTAATGCTGCTTGTTAGCATGGTGGGTAGGTTCTCGCAGAGTAGCAGGAGGTTGGGTTGGGAAGTATCTATTGATCACTATGAACCCTGCACAGCGGCGGGCTCCTGATGAGGTGCGGCTTCTCTCTTAACACCACACATGACCTGCATAAAGGCCATCCATCACAGCACTCGCTGGCCCATTTCTCCTCCTGTCACCGGCAGGGAGGAATTTTTCGGTGTGTATGTGTCAACGCGCGTCTGTGTGTGTGTGTGTGCCTATGTCCGCCCCGTGTCTGTATCTGTGAGTGTGTGTGTAATGAAGGGTGGTGTTCCACCCCAGGTGAGGCCAGAGAGGTTTGAGGTTGACCTAGTTTAGCTGTGGGAGAGAAATATCACCTCCGTGGAGGAGAGGTAATTGGCTGCCTCCGACTGTCCTTCTGGCTCATTGTGGACTGTAATAGGTAATTCACATAGGTCCTTTTAAAGACCTCAGTGTGTGTGTGTGCAAGTGTGTGTGTCTACCATACATGTGTCTTTTTGTGCTAATATCTATTGGTGAGCATATACAGTATCTGCGTGACTGTGGATATATATTTTTTCAGGTAAACACAACCAGCCTAAGCATGCCCTGAGCGTGGTACCTGGCTGGGGTTGGCTGTAGTTGCTCTGTCTTTCCCGGTGCGAGCCGAGGGTGAGGCGCAGCTCGTGTGTGTAGTCAGGGAGGGTTTCACGTGAGGTGTAGGAGCGGTGGTGGGCGCGGCCGTCCTCGCTCTCGTCAGACGAGCTGGTGTAGGACATCTCCATCTCATGGCGCCCCTTCGACAATGGCTGGTAGGGTTTACTGTCCATCTCCTCCATGGCTTGTACGGCTCCACTTAGTCACTCAGCACAGCCACAGTACAGAGCACTGTAGGGGAGAAGGTTGGAGGGGAAGGTGGGGGAGAGGTATAGTGAGGGAGGGAGGAGAGGACAGCGGGGAGGAAGAAGGATGGGCCAGCGGAGGAAAATGAAAGGAAACAGGGGATTGAACAGACAGGGTGGAGAAGAAAAATAGCACAAGAAGTCTGTTATTGAACTCAATGGAACAGTATTGCAACATCTGCTCATTCCAATTACAGCAGACATTCATAAACAGTATTTGGTTCCTTTCATATTTCACACCAAAGGTTACTTCCAAATCAATACACTCAGAAGGGACAGCGATGGTGGCCATTATGTCCGGATGTATTTGAAGAGAAATTGGCTAAAATCAAGCGCAGCTCTCTGTTCTGTCAGTCGCGGTTTGTGTTTTCTCCAGCTACTCTGGGCTTTATCTCTCTTTTACAGACAACCATTGACAAGTTGCGGATAAATCAAGAAATTTGTAGCTGAGCCCCACGTCTGTCACTCTCATTAAACACTGTTGCTCACCAGATTCTAAAGTAATGATGAAAGACTATTAGGCACCAGTCTTTTAGTGTCATTGTAATGACAAATCAGCTCTTTCAGCTCTGTTCAGCTCAGATCCTCTCCTTCTTCTCTCAACCATATCAAAATCTACTTCTGATAACGCCTGGCGCAATATGCTTTTACCGCCATAACCAATGATTGATTGGGACAACGATTAGAGCACAGAAGAAGTGATTAGAAAATACTTCATTCATATTAGTTCTCTTTCACCGTGCCCTGCCGGAGGCCTTTCCAGCCTATTTCCTGCAGATATAAAGCTTCTAAATGGAGCTTGAGAGGGTCATTGCTCATAGAGACAAAGTGCTATGGTATTGACCTCTTCAGGGAGTCCTGTAGTCCATATATCAAAGCCATTAGAGCGTGCCTGCTCAATACCTCAGAGATCTGCAGCACGGGGTGATCACCACTAGTCTGATACAAGTTTACAGCTGACCTTTCTACCACTGCAGTAATGCTTTTATTCCACCTGAAAGACTCCTTCCCCTGGCCTCGCGCTCACCCTCCTCATTCCCCACATGCATGTACACGCATGGACCAGTTTGCATGCACGCGCCCACACACACTCACACACACACACACACACACACACATAGACCGCCCGCTGACCCCTGACAGCAAACAGTCAGAAAATGGGCCAAGACACTCGCACAGTCATCCCACACGCACCCCCGCACCCCCTGCAGTCATTATCATAGCGCAGATGATCTGTAAAAGCTCTGCACTTGTTCTCATCCTTCCCCTGGAATGATAACGCAAAGCACAACAATGCCTTTAAAATACACAACTGCACTTTGCATCCAATTACAGCAGTGATGCCGCGGCATGCTGCAAGCTCGCACACACATACACACACTTGTGGTTCCCTGCAATCACGATGCCTTTCATTTTGATTGGCAGGAGTTATTGCAAGGAATCAAAGCCCGCTATTATCTCAGCTGCCCTGTCAGAATGGGATTGACTGGTGTCACCTTCTCTCTGGTACGGCGAGGAGCGAGTATACATTACCCTGTGAGCTCTGAGCTTGCTGCAGGCACTGACTGCTGTCTGTCTCTACAGAGGCTCTCTGTCCCGTTTTATGTCTGTCACACGCGAGAATGAAAGCATGCGATCCTGCACACGGGAGCACCATCTTGTTCCCTCCACCGTGTGCACACAGACACAGACCATCAAGTGAACATTTTGCTCAGAACATGCAGTCCTGCTTGTATATTGACGTGTACAATGTGAAATACCGTCTGGTTTCCTTTCAAACACACCTCTCTCCTGGTTAATCCCTTCCCCTCTTTCACTCCTCTTTCACCATCCCGCTCTCTTGTAACAGTCCACCTCTGCTCCCCCCCCCCCCCCCCCCCCCCCCCCCTTCCCTCTCATCCTTGCTCTTCCTCCCCTACCTTACACGCTCTCCACCCTCCACCACGTCCTCCGAGGCCCCTGCATTTAGAGAAGTAAGCCTGCTGGCAGGGGTTATTCTTGCTAATTCTAGCCCACAGTAGGGTGCCCATTAGGGGGTTTGATTCTTGGTTTTGATGTCAAAACCTGGAGGTTGTTTCCTAGAGCCAAGCTCACTTCAAACAAGACACATGGGCGTTCTGTAGGACAAGTCAGCATGTGCCACCTGAGCACAACGCCAGCCTAGCATTTGAGAAATAACCACCTTGGGGCGTAAGCAGACTCCATAGGCTCGCTATGGGTTGCTGTTCATAGTAAACGAACAAGGATGGCCTGCAAAGGTCTGAGGATGTTGGAATAATTAGCATCATGCCAGAGTTAATTTTTAATATCGGAATCTTCAAAACCTTCCCTACAAGAGTTGTATCATCTCTCTCATCATTTTTTGATGTGCGTGTAGAGCAGGGGACCACGCGGTGCACTGAGGGATCCATAGCGAAGCCAGCTCAGTGCTTAACTGATTGCATCACTACACTGCCAGTTACGAACAACTGATCTCAATTATGTCTATGCAAGACATATGTAAAATTCATAGACTTTAATGATTTATGTATTCCAACATACTGTCTTAACCACAATGCAGTTCTGTATGTGTGCTCAACACTTATCTATTAATGGAATACTGTCACTAAATACAGCAAAATTAAAAAAAAAGCTGTAAAGATACGTTTGAAAATTTGAGATGCGCCTCATTCGAATTTGTTTGCGCTGCAAATGGATTAGTGGTGAGTTGTTGTATGCAGTGACAATGAATGTATATGTTATTGTGTAATTTTATTTCTTATTTAATTCTAATCTATAATTCATCAGTGTGCAATGAACTCTTCTCCGCTCAGTTTAAAATTAATACAAAGTGGCAACGCTGAGTGAAACACATGCTTCGCATTACATTGTCAGCCCCCTCCTCCCCTGCTAGCCCTTTTCTTTCTGTCTCTTATCACATTCTCTTTCACGCACACACACACACACACACACACACACACACACACACACACACACACTCATACATACATGAAACTACACAGGAGTGATAATCCACGGCTACACAGTTGCAATAATATCTAATGGGACTCTTCACCCACTTGATCCCCTCCTATCCATCCATTTGCTCAAACAGTGCAACCACAGGCCAGTGGGCTGCTTTTGCAAATCTGCTTAGAGAAGTGATAGAGGCTCACATACACAATTGCTTTTAAACAGGATTTACACTCCGAGTCATCTCCAGAGGGGTGGGGTCGACGACAATAGCGCAAACAGCGTGGCGGAGATCGCCATGTGTAAAGGCGAGGACCATGAGGACGAGTCACAAACCGATTCACGCTCACCAATCTCGAATGAGTGCGCTGGAATCACGACGAACAGGAAGAGAGAGAGCATGCAAAATGGGAAAAAGGGAAAGGCAGAGAGAGGATCGGGGCCAAGCAGCGGCAGAGAAATTGAATTTCACATTGGTAAATAAACAAGGAGGGTGGGGAGAGCAGAGTGCCATCCAACAATATGAGCTCCTCAGATTATTGATACAGTATAGTTCCAGGATTACAAATACATTTCCGCCATGCAGAGAAGGTCTTATTTTCATAACAGCCAGGAGACCCCCAGTGAGTAGGGAGCCACTATCTTTGTTAGCTCTGGCCTTTACACATTTCCAAGAAGCTTGTTTGCACAGAGGCGAGCTAATCCCGCTCACTAAACAGGCCTCACAAGCCGCAGGAATGACGATGAGAAACCTTGAGAAATATATACATGCCGAAGTATAAAATGTTAACTCCTCGCCGCGGATGCTCAAGGAGTGAAGTCCTGGCAATCCGGGCGTTGTTTGCAGGTTTTCATTTTGTCTACCATTGTGATGGCTTAATCATCTGAAGCAACCAAGGCGCAGTCTGGAGCTGCAAATGTAGATCCAGGCTACAGGTCCTGCGGGAGTAAACAGTGAGCTGTCAGAGAGAGATGCCTCTCCTGGAGTGAGGGTGTGTGTGTGTGTGTGTGTGTGTGTGAAAAGATGGGGCGGTAGGGCTTAAAAATCTATCTGTTCTATTCGTTAGCACCACCATGGCTCCTCAGGCATATGACAGGGACACCTCAGATGAGAGGCCCTGAAGGACCCACAGGACCCTGTTATACCTAAACCACCCGAAATGCAACAAAACAGCACACCGCCCACCGGGAGCTCTCAGCGCCTGCCGAGACGAGGGAGGGAGGGATGAATGGAGGCCGAGGATAAAGAGAGTGATGGAGAGATAATGAGAGATGGAGAGATTTCACAGTGAAAATGGGGGGAATTGAAGGATAGAGAGATTGCCAAGTGAGACATGGAGTGATAGAGGGTTTTAATTAGTGGATAAGGGCTAGCTTTCTGTGGGCGGCTGCAGCACTCTCGTCACGTAGTCGTGCTTTCATAGCTGACCAAGCCTGAAATCTCTTGCTGCTAATGCCGGGTTTACTAGCAGAACACATACTGTGGTGTATACCTACACACAAACACACACACACACACACACACACACCTGGACCTGACCATACGTACAGTATCCCTGTTAAGATTCAAAGATGAAACGTGTACCCACAATCAGCCACAGACGGACACACACTTGTCGCCCCTTGCGCCCACACACACTTATAGCATTTCACACTAACCGAAAAACAACACACTTGAGCGCCCACGCGCCGTGGAGAATCAATTGTGTGAACCCTTGCTCGCTGTTTCTCTCTGCGCCTCTACAGTGTCTTTACCATTCAGCCTCCAGTGTCACTGCCTATACCTCCATTATCCCTCGCACGGCAGCACCCAAGGTTAATGCTTGTGTGTACGAAAGCAAGTCATATAGGTGACACAATAGCCTGGGCCGAGTCTGAGCGTGTGCCTACTCGTGTCGGAATGAGATCACAACCAAGAAGCTGAAGGAAAAAAAACGCGTTTTGCGTGTGTGTGTGTCCACACGCGGAGCAGATCGGTTCTTGTCAGGAGCTGTCAGGAGCCGGGAAACCGTCCTGGACCTTCTGACTATTTATAGTGGACATGGGTCAAATCCCACATCGCCATCGCATGCCTGAGCAGTGTGGAGAAATCCATAAGGTCCTACACTATTCATGCCCTCTGAATGTAGCCTAGAGCGAAGGAGTAGCTGTGCTTTAACTGTATCTTGGCTACAGTTAAAACTTTTCTTCTTTCTTTTAGATCTTGACTAAGGTATAGCTTTTTTGCTGCCCAGACTACCACTTTCTTTTCATGATATCCACTTCTACTCCTTCTCTCTGATCTAAAGCCCTCTGTCGATTCCCCACAAGGCTGAGGAGCAAACAAAAAGCACAGAAAGGAACTAGAATATGCAACGGCACACATGCACAACACCATATTTACTCGCAGGGGCTCACAGGCATTTGACCACAAATACACAGACACACACACACACACAGAGCAAGAGACACCACCCAAAACCACTTAATCAATATTCCTGACAAGGCAAAGCCTTATTCAACACATTTGATATTCCTCCTCTCTTGCAAGATAAATTCATGTCACTGTCCTCCTAGCAGGACTAAAAGGCTGTTCACACTAACTCGCTTTGCAAATAAAGCTTTACATCAAGACTGACAACCTCCTAAGCTCTCTGCATCAGCCACTGCTTGGTAAAAAGCCTCTTTCAATAATGCATTTGACCGCTAAAACCTCCACCACCCAAAGCAAAGCAACGTGGTGGCATTACAGATGCAGAATTAATTGATAAATCAATGGCATTGATTCCAAAATTGGATTTGGCGATTAACGATTTCGACAGTATTTCCTGCGCATCTCCTTTATGAAGTTGTTGATTACAGAGAAATGAGTGAGTAAAGAGCATTAGCCCTGCAGAGGAGCGGCTGAAAAGATCTACTAGTAGCTGTTGAGCAGCATTGCAGATTGATTTCTGAATGCTGAGTGGGCTAATCTTCCATCTACACTGCTACAGTGTGACGCCTGTCATCCGGAAAAACCCAGGAGTATGTGGAGAGGAGGGGGATTTTTTGTGATGTTCCCCCTCCGAAAGTCCTGAGTGATCCCTGAGGCTCACAAGACCTGTTCTCACCTCTTTTCTGATTCTCCTGGTCTCTTGCAGGCTGTATCCAGCAGCCTTGCACAGGAGAATGTATGAGCGGAGCAGCTCCACAAAGGCCACAAGACTCAGTCGGGAACAAACTGTGGTCGTGGTGGTGCTCTTTTGTAAGCTGATGAAGCAGACGTGTGTGGGGGCTGAATACATTCCCTCCATGTGCCTGTTCAGTGTATAGAAGCACATAAATGCACCTCAAGGTTATGGCATGCAGTTTGGTTAACTGCGTCCTCAGAGAAATATAGGGGATTCAAGCATTCACCTTCACATTCAAGTTGTATGGTTAGAAATCTAAGTGATGCTTTCAGCCCCGAAGGTTTTCGCCTCCCGCATGGGTGAGATGCATGTCAGTGAAAAGGAGTCACAGTTTTCTAGACAAACACGTCTTTTAAGCTGGAAATCAATCACACATACTGTAAAATGTGTTTGCAGTTAGGAAATGGCAGAGTCAGTTTAAGCACTTCCATATCATATACCGTGCTTTTGCTTTTCATCGATCCTTATTTTTCCACTGCAGCCTTTTCTTCCTTAAAAATTTGCCAGGCAAAACCGCATCGGGCATGTTCCTTAACAATTTGCATTTCTCATTTTGTTGCCTGTCAGATGAATCATTGTGTCGCCTGAGCACATTAAAGAGAACAAAATGTGAATTTTCCAAACAATTCCTTTCCCAGGCACGTCGGGTCGGGATGACACGCAGCGCTCGCTGTAAAATGTGGGATTTCAGGATTGTTACATCTGGAGACAACATGTATTAGGTCTGCTTTACTTGGGGAAAAAATGGCTGCACACTGCTGCCATGATTTTCTTGGAGTAGATATTGGGTATTTCTTTGCTCGAATCACTTTTTCTTTGTGCATTTTGGCTTGGCATTTTGGCAGGCAGTCAGCGGAGGAATATGTGTCTCTACAGTTAGAAGTCAATTTGGGCGATGATACACGCACTTGAAACACATCCCAGAGTTCACGGTGGATCAAGACTCATTCTGAAATTAAACCTGAACAACAAAACAACTCCCCTGCAACATGCCGGAAAACATACTGAACTCGATTGTACTGTACTCTACTGTATTGTATTGTATAAAACATGGCTTCCAGCGGAGATGCATCAAGCACCGTTTTGGAACTATTCATCTTTTCAATGAGTTAATAATTCATGATCATCTAGAAAGTACAGCTATGAATATTACTGATGATACACATGAGGCTATTTACCAGTCAGCAGGAAACAGATGAACTTGTTTAGAGGAGAGATGTACAGTATACCATCAGTGTGTTTTATGTTGTTAAATAAATCACTTCATAGGCATGCAACAAAGCTGCAGATGCAACATATTCACATTGAGGCATTAATCACGGTCTTGAGGTGCAAATGACGGTGTGTAATGTGTTGTTGATGTTTGGACGTTGTGTGCCAGGAGTGTGGTCAACTCTCCTCCAGATCAATCACTTTGTTACAGTAGCTACTAAAGCGACCGTGGGAGTCGAATTAGCAGTTGTCTTGATGTGCAAAGTTTTTCTGAACCTTTGATGGATCAGAATTGGACGGAATCCTTCCCTGATAATTTCCCTGCATTGATTTACCTGCAGGTGAAACGCTGCCATACATCTCGTCAGTGAAAGCTGGCCGGCGGCGACTCCCTTTTGCCCCCCCCCCCCCCCCCCGTGTCAACAAAAGCGGGATAAAATCAACGCAAATATAATGGATTTCAACTTAATTATTTTGACACCAACACCAACGACGTGCACTTTGAAGTGAAGGACAATTTATGTGGTAATAAATTGGAGAAGAAACAAACATTGATTTTTTTCTTCTGAAAGTTGTCCACTGACTTGATTAATAAAAATTTCACGGTGAGGAATGTGTCCCTGTAGGTGTGCATCGGCTTTCTGTGTGTGTGTGTGTGTGAGATAGTGTGCCAAGAGAGTGTGTGTGTGTGTGTGTGTGTGTGTGTGTGTGTGTGTGTGTGTGTGTGTGCCCGTTTAGATATAACTCATATTGCTTTGTGGTTCACATGTGTATATATTGTATACAGAACAGGGGGTGGACAAAATAAAGTGAACGCCACCACAGTAATGCAATCCAACAGATATTAAAAAAAAAAACCTTTATGAACTCTAGAATGTTTACAAAGGAGGTGGACAAAATAAAAGAAACAGCTTGCAATATACAGCATGTAATTAGAGCTGCAATGATGAGTAGACTAATGAATTAGTTGATTGATTTAATTGGCATACAATCAATGTGAATAATATGCGGTTCTTGCTCTTCAGACATTAGACTGAATATCTTTAGGTTTGGGACTGTTGGTCGAAACAAAACAAGGTATTTGACGGCGTCACCTTGGACTACTATTAATTAATTGGGGAAATAATCGCTGGATGAATTGATAATGAAAATAAATTTTGTTGCAGCCCAATATGTAATAAAACTCAAGGCAACAACTTAAATGAAGTCCTCAAATATTACCATACACTTAAATCAACATCATTCCAACATCTCTTCTGTCTCGGCCCTCTAGCTAGGTATGTTCCATCAGCGCTCCTCTTCACACACACACACACTCACACACACACTCACACACACACACTCCTCTTGACAAATTAATTTCATATTTTAAAGAGAAGTAGAGTGGGCTTGACCAGTAAGCCTCTCGTGGCTCTGATCCTTCTGTCTTCTGACTACAATTTGAAAGAAGGAGGGAGGGGTGAGAGAGAGAGAGAGAGAGAGAGAGAGAGAGGCTGATTGCATTTTCACAATACAAATCTCACATAACACCCCACTCCTTATTCAACTGCATATAGTTCCTGACTCTTGCCCACAGCCCAATGGAAGAAGACAAGAGGGAATAGAGGGCTGAAGATGCCAGTTGAGACACAGCCAAATACTTTAAAGAAGAGCGCCTCAGGCATATACTGTATGTGTGTGTGTGTGCGTGCGTGCGTGTGTGTGTTTGTGTGTGTGTGTGTGTGTGTGTGTGTGTGTGTGCGTGCGTGTGTGTGTTTGTGATTGGAGCACTGGTGACTGAAGGTGAGTTTGGTTTTGATACTATTTCTGTCCCTCCCTCTGTTGCTGTTGGTCCTGCTTTTGGTTTCAACACTAAAATAAACAGTATTGTATTTGGATACTTTAGCAAAAAGTTTTTTCACAAAAAGCTTGCTGACTGTGTAATGCTTAACGGATAAAAAGAGAAATATTTTTATCCGTTAAGCGCTACATAGATAAAAAAGGTACTGCAAATAAGAGAAAGCAAGCGGGAGACATCTTGGTTTAAGACTCTCATGTCAATAAATGGAGCATTTTACAATCTTATCTTTCTATTTATTATGAAACACATATTTGTACAAAATAAAAGGCAATTATTTAAAAAAAAAAACAGGATACTGGTCTTTTTGTAATTTGCTGTCAATCAGTTTGTGAGAATAACAACCATATGTTGGACCTAAGCCCTTCATAATCACAATCACTATTATCAGTAAATATGTGGTAAGTGCATTAATTGTAAACACAATTGTAAACACTGGGCATATAATACCATATGAGATTTTTTATAGGGTAATTTGGCGATATTATATTGCTTTTGTATTTCCCTTTTTTTTATGGCAGCGCAGGCAGTTTCCCTACTGCAGAGGCCGACCGCAGACGAGCGAAGAGAGGAAACCCTAATTAGCACTGCAGGATTTGTTAAACAATTCCTCTTGAGGATGGAGCAGTATTGCAGCAATAAGGTAAATATTTGAAGTTGTACAATGGTTACATCTCTAAGTGTCTGTGTCTGTGTGTGTGTGTGTGTGTGTCTGTGTGTCTGTGTGTGTCGTGTGTTTGTGTGGTCCAGCACTCTGATTACCCGACTGGGCTCTCTTGCTTTGAAATTATCAGCGGGGTGGCGAATACTCTGACACATTTTGTGCTTTTCCAGCAATTACGTTCTTACCATGTGATGGACATGCGGAGGGGTGGGGGCGGGGGGGGGGTAAAAACTCCCACTGGGCCTCGTATTGCCTGCGAGCTTAAACTCTGACTGCGGCACTAAGTGCTGTACTCAATATTATAAACAACCTCTGATGCATTTCACATTGTCCTCTCACTAATTCATGACCCCAATTTTATTTAGGAAATTTAGTTTTGCAACGAACTTGCGGGGCATAAGGGAAGTGTGCGAGCGATTCCATGGGAGAAAGGAGCATTACTGTGCCAGGGGCTACTGCATTCCTGGAATGAAAATTCATAAATAATGCAGGGCTGGATAACAAAAAGAACTCCCCCGCTGTCTCGCACAGCACAGCGCTATCCAAAGGCCATGCAATATCACTCAAATCTCAGAAAAACACAAATTATTAGACAAAAGTGAAGAGTTTTTTTTTTTGTTAGTGGTTTCTTGACTCAGGACAATGGGATTTGCTGACAGCAAAAACGGCATCCTAACAATCGGCACTCCGGGCCTAAAATTGTCAGGAAGTTGCACTGAAATAATGATGGGACTGGAAGCCAAGGAGCTGAGCAGCTTCTTTGGATTCCCAAAACGCCATATGCACCACACGCTTCACAACAACAAGTCTGGGAAAAAATGTAAAAGTGAGTGTGCAACAGCTGAAAGAGATAACTGCTGCTGAGAGGGTACGTGGAGTGAGCTGGCACACGCTGAAATGTAAAACCCTGAATGTCTGAATGATTGATCAGTCGTGTGTTTACTTGACTGACAGAAATGCCAGTGCCTTATCAGTGGCATGTACGCAGCATGTAATTGGTGGAGTGACATTTAAATTCAAAGACCTGTCCTCTGATTGTGAAATGTATTGAAATGCATTGAGATTTATTGAAAGTTGTCTGGAACCGGATGTTAATACTCCGCCCCAAACTCAATACAAACATTACCATAATATACTTTAATACTTTGATTTAAAAATAATTTCACATATCAGCTTTATAATATTACTAAATGTCCTTTATCCAATCTATTTTCAAAAGTCATAACTGAAGGAGCCCGCACTACATCCTCTGGAAGCTCGGCAAGAGGTCTTTTGTCCTCTCAGAGAAACACTTCAATGGGAATGATGTTAAGGCGTTCCCTCTTAACTCATACCTATTATTCCAGAAGTGGGTGACAGGCTCAGCCATGATATCATATATTCTCTAAACAAGCTTATAGACCTCAGTCATGTCTCCTCCATGTCTCCTGTAAACCAGAGTTGGTCATTGTAATTTTCTTATCTGTCTTCATATGACAACTCTTTCAGACCTGGAATCAGTTTAGTAACTCGTCTCTGAATCTTCTCTTTATTTTTCTCTATATTCTATTTCATAAGGACATCAGATCAAACTTGCAAATTCAAGATGAGATCTCACCAAGGATTTACATAAAGGTAAAACTACTTCCTTGCATACATTTTGAAAAGTTCTTATCAGCAGCATTGAGTTTGATTTTTAATTTTTTATGAAGTGTTTGTGTGAAATTCAAGTGAACTATCAAGCACTACACCTATATCTGTTTCCTCTTCCACTTGTTGAACCACCAATTTTCCAACTGTATAATTAACTATGTTGTCATTTGTTTTCCCATTGTGTAAATGTTTCCATTTTTCTGGATTTCATGTCAGTAACCACCGATTACTCATGCTATGGTGATCTGGAGATCTTACTAAGGACCACTGTGTCAGTGTCCTTAGAAATTATTCTAAATATTTTTGTGTTGTTCACAAAAAAGCATGTATCAGATTGTATCACACTTGGTAGATCATTTATATAGACGACAAAGAGTACAGGGCCCAGTACAGATCCCAGTGGAACTCCAGTGGTCACCGGTTTCCAGTCTGAAGTGGCACCTTTTACCACCACCTGCTGTTTCCTACATAAAAAGTCCTGCATCCAGTTTTTACCTCTGTCGTCTATACAATCTCTCTTTTAATTTGACAATGGTCTTTCATAATCAACTATATCATTTTTGGAAGTCCATATATATGCAATCCACTGAAGCTGAAGTGTAGTCGATCTTCCAGATATTCATCCACACAGCTTATTGCTAAAAAGTCTATTTGACTTCATATGTTCAACATTGTATGTCCTGAGTAGATGTTCCATTGTTTTACAGACTACAGACGTCAGACTAACTGGCCTGTAGTTTTCTGCTCATGATTTCTCTCCTTTCTTGAACATTGCACTGATTTGTGCCTCTTTCCATTCACAGGCTAAAACTGATTCTTCAAACGATTGATTATATAATACTGTTAGAGGTTCCGGCAATCTTACAAGCCAATTCCTTTAATATTGTAGGATGTATCGCATCTGGCCCTGGTGATTTATAGATGTTAATATTCTGCAGAGGCAGTTTTGTATCCTCAGTAGTTATTATTAAAAAATCTTTGTCTGTTTTTGGGGAGTTAGTATTATTCTGATTGTTATATACATCTCCCACTGATGTTTTCATCTTTATCCTCTTATTATATAATTCCAGATAACCTTTGGTTTGGTTATATTGTCTTTAGGTTAGTTCATGTCTCAATGTTTTTGTACAACCTTAAACAACAAGACACACTCGTCGCCTTTAACTAAAGGGCTTAAATGCTGAATATTTCCTCAATTGTAACTATAAGATCCAACACACATGTTGGAACAGTGTGAAGGTGTTGCCATGATGGGTGTGCCACTTAAAAATATGCACTTGATCACTGTTCATCTCCGCCTCCAGTGCGGGAGCCCTGCAGGGCCCAACAATCATCCACATGTGGACAACATGCTTACACACACACACACATTTCACCAGGCAATAATATGAGCGCCACAGCTATGACACATAGCTCATCAACATTACAGTACAGTACAGTGGGAGAAATGAACGTAGGATTACAATCATCAACCTCCCATGGTCCCATATGTCTACATCATCTTCTTCAGTTAGTGTGCATGTGACAGTCTGTGTGTGTGTGTGTGTGTGCATTATCTAACCTCCATGCACAGATGTTCTCTATTAATCACACAGAGCAAAGACAGACTGCTTCATTTTTATCATCACTATCAACAACATGGGAGCCCGTGGAGGGATTGAGCACGATGCCCGCGTCATTGTGAGCAGTGTCAGGTAGGGCAGCGACACACAATGCATCACTGAACAGAACACGCCGCATTCAAGTCTATAAGCTTGTCATTAAAGCTTATAATAATATACTAGAAGGCAGGTATGCCTGATGGGGGGGGGGGGGGGGGGGTAACCCAACCCAACCCACACATCAATGCAGCTCACTAAGAGATGGGTACAGTGCGTGGAGGAGTAGTGCATCAGATCCATGTATTAGACATGTTGACAAATTGTAGTTTCTGATTACAATTTGCATTTTGAAATGCAAGATATACAGCTCCTTCCCATCCCCTAGTTGAGTAAAGCAACCTTAAAAAACAATGCAGGAAAAGTATGGGGAGCTGTTTTGAGAGTTTGTCGTTAATGGAAGAATATATTCAGACAATTACTCAGAAATATGTATTATTTATTTATTTGTTTTTCTTATTTAATTATTTATTTATTGGAAATATGCCTCCAGTGGTTTACTCCAAGCAATTATTCATAATCCACTGTGAAGGAGAGGAGTGAGGGGGTCTAATTTAAATCTATCGGAGCAGATCCGTCCCTGTGCAATTTTCCCCGCCTTCACAATAATTATGATTTATCAAAATGCATTTGCGGTGTGTTCATTATTTACATTATTTATACAGCCAATGTGAAGAATCAAAATGCAGCTCAATGGTAAAGGAATGGCTTCAGCGGCTGCAGCGTCATCCCGGAGGGTGGAAGTTCTGGAAATAGACATGTATCAGCAGAATAAAGCGGGTCACAGTGTTGAAATGTGTCCCAGCCTGTCTGTTGGACCTGGTGGCAGAGCTTGTGTCTCAGCCCGGGCCCGGTATAGGCTGCGTTGATGTTGGAAGACAGAAGGCACGCGTCAGAAAGATCTATACCCCCCTGGGTCTCCGGTGGCCCTGTTGGCATCATTAGGCTACCTTAGTGCTGATGGAGATGGAGTGGACGAGCCCGAACTGGAGCAAAACAAAAACCAAGGCTGCAAGCGGCGCTGAACCGAAGCGAACACGGCACTTGCACGCATGAAGCAGGCGGTCCGCAGCTCGGTACCTGGACTGCCATCATTCAGACCGGCTGCCAAACAAGACAGGTCTGTATGCACAAAGTCTGCGCCCAGACACTTCAAAGGAGGCGCACTGATTTTCATAAAATCGCACCATATACACACACACATGCACGCACTCTGCCACACACTTACACACACACACACACACACGCACGGGCCACAGCACCGCACGGCCCATCTGAACAGCTGATAATAACCATTTCCTGTGAACTCACGTTGTCTCAGCACCCAAGCCTCGTTTAGCCATGCAACACCGTAGCCGATCTCACCCAGCGAGCCCAACTATAAAGGCCAGAACCCGAACGTGTCGCTTACCTTGCCGACGTAAAGCCATCCCTTTAGTCCGATTCCATGCTATGAGAGCCCTGCAAATGCTGGGACACTGTGCAATCCCTCCCCCTGTTAGAAATGTGCCTTGAGACGAGGTGCAAGAGCTAAAATGTGGACGAGACGCCTCTCTCTCTCTCTCTCTCTCTCTCTCTCTCCGTGCCTGCTGGTCCTGGTTTCGAGGCGGCGGTGCTGATGCTGATGATGCTCGCTCGCTCTCAAATGCCGACGGAGGACGACGGAAGGATTCGTGCGGCGGACGAAGGGGCAGGGATCTCCTCTTGCAGGGGCTGTACGCGAGCCAGCTCCGCTGTGCCGTGTGTGACAGGGAGCCCGGCGCGCTGCGTTTAGCCGCAGTTGAACCCCGAGGAGGCTGACGGGTGATGCTGTTGCTGGTGAAGCTCGGTGCCGCTATAACAGCATATCTGGATCATACCACCGCACCGAGGAGAAAGGGGGTGTGGCACAGACCGGCCACCGACAACAAACGCGCACAGGCTCTCTCCCGCCAGGAGGTCGTCTGGATCGCTAGTTAGACTGGTTCAGGTGATGCCATATGGCCGCACCGTCGTCCTGTGCTGGAATGCTGACTCATTAATACAGCCACAGAATGGGGGAAAGTTTGGTATTTTCTCGCCAGCGCTGCTGCTGCCTGGCTAACCTTTCAGCAGCATACTTCCAAATATCAAAAGCAATTTATTCCCAGGAGCAACAGGCCCGAGAGCCTCTGGAGTGCAATTTAATCACAAAGATCTTCCATATTATGAAAGTAAGCAGGCATTACAGAGGCTGCTGATTGTTGGGAGTCTGCAAACAGAAGCTCAGATGATGAAAAGCAAAGAGAAAAATATATGTACACATATGAATAGAAGGGGGAATGTGACAGTAATTTATAGCTGCAGTGGGCTTGGCTCCGGATGACACCTCATCATACCTGTTTGCTAAATTAGCCACCTAATGATTCTGACCTGTGCTCCGTGTGTGTGATGTATTTGGGGGTGGGTTTTTACAGCCAGTCGGTGGCTGGTACAAATAACTGGTGAATGACAGGGGTTCTAATGATGCAGTTTATTATTTCCCCAAAGCACAGTACGCGCGGGGCTACAAACAACCATTTTGACAGCTGCTTCAGTCTATCTGCCTTTCTGCCTGTCTCGCTGTATCCCCAGCACAACACAGCAGTATGCATCTTTTATCAAAAATAGGTTTTGGCACTTGCCATGAGTTTCATCACTGGCTCTCTAAGTGGAGGCTGCAAGTCCAGCAGTCCGGGGCAGAGACTGAACTGATCCAAGGGAGCACAGTGACCGAAAAAGGGTCTTTAAGCCCAAGTCTGTTTGATGAAATTGTGCTTCTCTGACGTGGAGATCACCAGCGGCGTTTGTCAACTGGATGTGGGTTGTCAATATGTGGCTGCCAGGCTGCTCCTGGCAACAATGACTGCGGAAGTTTGTAATGGATTTTGATCAGGAGTCCGAAGACCTCTGGAGCTTCTGAGCTGTGTGTTTCTGGGACTCCATGTTTGCCTGCAGAGTCCTAATGGCAGGCACATTACACCTCCAGCGGCTGGGTAAACGCTCTTTTAAAAAAGCATTTCCTCTTCTGCCTGACACATCTCATCGAGACATCTCCTTGACAACCGTGCTCAATGCGGAGATCTGAAATGTCACAGTTTTTGCTGAGATTCTTTTTTATCATTATGGTCCATAGAGGAGACATAATAGATGTGGAGAGAGGAAGAGGATTGGCCTTGCTTTGGGAGAGACACTTATTAGTCTAGAAAACACAGCAAATAGAAGTAGAAAGTAACATTTTGTATCATGAGAGTTTGGTTTTTGAAGAGGATTGGCATGTATCTATGATATTCTAGTGTAATACATGTAGCATGGAGCTTCCATGGTGAGGAAAGTAAGCCCAGTCGACATTTTATTGGATAACAAGCATCATTAGAGCCACAGATGCTATAGTGCTGGTTAGAGTGCATTGCAGACATAATGTCAGTTGCATTACATCTGATATCATCAGATTATAATGTAAATTGCTTTAAAATGATAACCTCATTAAATTGTTTCTCATCTGTTAAAAACAAAATGCCAGTGGAAACAAATAGGAGAGCCCCATCTCCACAAGACCATGTTAGCTGATCCAATTATTCCTGGCCTATTTGGACGACATGGAAGCACAGCTGAGCGTACAGGGAGGGACGGGGAGCGCAGAGGTGGATTTAGAGGTGGTACTCCATGAAAGCGATGTGAGAGCGAAAAAGACAGCCGCTGCTGCTGTTGTGAATGCTAAAATGGAGTCTAGTGAGACTCTAACTTTGATGGGAAGCTGTCCGCAGTCCTGATATCCCTTCTTTTTCCCTGATTATAAGCGCCTAACGTGCCCACTCTCTGTGACACATCTGTTAAAACCTGAATGGCGAGGATATATAACACTCATGAGACAAGAGATAGATCCGTAGCGCCTTAACGCTAGCAGCAACATCGGATTTTAAGTCTCCCTGCACTACTTCACTTCACAGCTGGAGGCAGTTTCCCTGAGCATTATTTAGCCTCATACATGCAAACTGCAAAGCCAACACAGTTTTTCTCCTCGGAACTCTGTGTTCCTCGTAGGCTGTGATCGATTGGCCGCTGATCAATCCCTCCACTATAGAACACAAGGTGAATGTTGCATGCTGTAACTAGAAACTAACACTTTTCCTCTCATTTCGTTTGCTGCCGTCCTCTTTGCAGATTTTCATGCTATCCTCCTCTTTGTTTCCTCCTCTGTCCCTTGCCGACTCCTACTCGTGTTTTCCTCTAAGAGACTCTATCTTTTCCCATTTCTCTCCACTTTCGTCTTCATTTCTTGTCCCCCCTTTCCCTCTCAATCCCTCCGCCTGGCTCCATCCCTCTCCAGGGTGACGTTGCTGAAGGGGTTTCTCCTATTCTGTAATGAGGTATCTTGGATCAATGCTGTCAACAATGCTCACTAGCTGCACCAGCGATACAGTATTATTCTGCCCTTGTGGTGGATGCCTGATCTCCAGGGGTGTTAAGAGTTAACTAGGGTATTCTTCCACTGGAAGGATGTTAGGGATGTGCTCCATCACTCTCTCCCTCTGTTCTCCACCAGTGCTCCGGCTCCACCCAGTCAGCCATACAGCGCGAGCGTCTCACAGCAGACAGAGCCAACCATTTATTGAAATCTTTTTTTAAATGACAGAGCTATGACCTTTCCGATGCATACGCTCCACGACCATAAATTCTCACAGATTTCATTTTACATTTCCTCCAAGCATTCACAACCAAATTACACCTCCACAGCCTCAAACCTACAGGCAAAGGAGCCAGTATTTTCATCTTCAATTATTACTTTTTTTACTTTTAGACGGTACTTTAGCACTTTTTCGAGGCAGAGGAGTGTTTTGGAAGTCCTATAATGGGCGGTATAATCTGTCCCGAAAAACACACACACTTTGACAGCAGTTCCAAAGGCTGTCCTTTTCTAAGCCTGCCATCAATTTCCATCTAAAAAAGGAAAGGGAAGAAAAGAGGCAAGCATGGAGAGATATCTATTGATTAATCACCAGCAGTAAGAGCCCTGATGTGCGTGCTATGTGAACCAGTTTCAATGTGTTGACACATGAAACAGCTATATAACCTCACCTCCGTGAGACATTCTCCTTCCAGCCCTTCTCTCATAATTAGTCATATCCCTGAAAGGGCATGACATTAATAAATTCTACATTAAATCCACATGTATAAACTGAGAGGGATTTGAAAGAAAGCAATATTTCTAACCAGCAGTTCTGTGACATTCAATAGCTAGTGAAGAGCGGGTGGAGATTGCACTACAGAGGACACGGAACGATAGAGGGGAGGACATCACTGCACCAAAGACAGGCCCCAAGCACGTGATGCAGGAATTATTGATTTATAAGGCATATCTTTATCCTTACAGTATGCATGAAAGTGAGGAGAACATCAAGAGCATCACTCGATCACCTTGAACAATGGAATCAAGTCTTTGTTCTGGGCTTAAACAAAGCACCAACACACACACTCTTTGGTCCCCAAACCAGGGCTAATAAAAATGCTTTTTACTTTGGACCCCTAAAATCTAAGGATTGTTCCCGTAAGGATCAAAGTGTATGTGTATGTTTCAGGAGCTTTTGTGTTCAAGTGTGTGTAGTGTTGAGTGCTTTCCTCACTTCGTGCAAAAAGCCCTCAGCTACCGAATGCCACCCGAAAGCATGGGCACTTCTCTCCTCCTTTTATCACCGTACACTCCTTACTCCTGCTCCCCTGCTTACCTGTGACAGGAGCGCCTTTCAAACGCACCTCATTGCATTTCAAACGCCGGCGACTCCCACTCCCGTTTCGAAGACTCCCACACAGACGTACACGCACGCAGCTGTCAGCTGCCCAAATCTCGTATATCCCCTGGCCTTCTCTCCCACCCCTTCCTGAACTAACTCCTCCACAACCTCGAGTTGTTGAGAAAATAATATTTTATGCATGCCACAGCAGCCCACACACAGATACAGCTTATGAAAGACATACCGAACCGACTTTCCTGCCAACATTTGTGTGCGTGTCGTGCATGTCTCTCTGTCTATGTTCACGTATATTGGTGTGCAGCTTCTTTTTAAATGCTAAATTAAGATATACTTCTAATGTTCTTGTATTTTAATGCAGGAACACATAGCACATAGCTTGTTTTGCAGTGTCTTAGGGATCAATATACTTTATGTAAATGCTCTCTCTGTAAAACTTAGGGGTGCAAAAGGCCATAAGAGTCTAGTTTTGGCATAGGCATCCCGCTCTCTCTTGAGAGTTAATCACAGCAACAGAATCGAATGGAGTCTGCCTACACACCTAAGCATTTGTCAGAGCAGGAGAGGACACAGTACAATGAATTTGCATCTGTTTGAAGTGGTATTATTAATTCATGCCAATGAGACTTTGCATAAGGGAGACTTGGTAAAATTTGAAAGGGGGGTAAAAAAGTCCCAGTAAGCACAGGGACTGTTTGATCTTGCTATGCCTCCTCTGTTCTTGTCCTGCTTGTATAACAACTATACTATATTGTTGTCCAAGCATCTTTAGGTGCCCCATAATGGCCGAGCCCTTTGGGGAACAACAGGCACGGTATGAGCGTGGGCCCTATCTTATTTAATCAGCATGTGTTGAGCTAAATGACGGGCTATTATCACCGGCCACCCATCGACTGCTGCTCAGCTTCTCAAACAGCCAAAGCAAAAGGTCAAACACTGATAATGAGTAGACAGAAAGAGCTATTCCTAATTAGACGTGAATGTAAAATTTGAATGGGAAATTAGGCTGGCGTGCACAAGCAAGAGATGCGGCACGTCCATCTGGCAAATTTATTCCAGCTGTACTCAATATTTTCTCTTCTCTTTGTTTCTCAACAGGTGCTCATGAGTGTGTGTGTGTCTGTGTGTGTGTTTGTGTGTGTGTGTGTGTGTCTACATTCATATTTAAGCACACACAGGGTGTGCTTGTTGATGTACCTGCATGTGTATAATGTTGCAGTCGCACGTGATATCCCACATGTGTCTGTGTGTGGCACTGCTGTGTATACGCTGGCATAGCTATCCCGGTGTTGGGGGGGGGGCAAATATACTGGTGGCACATTATCAGCAGCAACACAAACACAGGCTGGCAGTGTCCCAGCTGTTAAAAGGGGTCTTTATTTGTGTATGTGTGTGAGTCTATGTGTTTGAATCAAGGGAAGAGAAGCACAGAAGCGTATTGCCAAGTAGGGAGGTTTTGCCTTCAAGGAGAAGGGTAATTACACAAGAGCACAGGGAAGATAAAAAATATTAATGGTATTACTGGTCAGCGGGGTGCTGTCCTTGGGGTGTCCTGGGGACACATATCAAGCATGTTCTGGTAATACTGTTGATTTAAATCTATCTTACAACAAATACTGTAATCCCACAGCCCATTTTCTTCCTGTTTCTACGTGATCTAATAAAGCAGTCGGTGCATACTGAGCAAGTAACCATCTTTCAACCAGAGGGCTTAAGCTCAAGCCCCAGTGACAGCAAGCATTTACCTCACTGAAGTGTCCTTGAGCATTTTACTTAATCCTCACCTGCTCTAGGGGCGCTGTTGTGGTGCTAACCTGTGCTCTCGGTGGAGGCGAGTGGAACATGAATTTACCCTTCAGGAACCAGAGCTTCAACAGGAACAGCAATACTCTGATCTGCTCTGTCCATGGTGCTGAAACCCAGCAGTCAGAATCCAGACATAAGCTGCATCTCAATTCCACGCTACAAGCTAAATGCGACTGGTTTTCAGTATGCAGAGCGTTCATGCTGGAAAAGTGCTGAAATTAAGCATGCTCAAAGATAACAGCATGCACACTAAATTCACTTGTGTTTCGAGTGTGCTGTTGATGGACAATGTTATCCCACATTGCAATGCACAAATGAAATAGAGGAGCTGTTTGCAGCTGGAAAAAATTTAAACAATTTGTGGAATGTGTTCTGCACATTTAGTGTGCAGAAAACACATCTTTTAAAGGGGCACTTCACCGATTTTACACCTGGTGACATAATAAATCACTGGGTTTGTTTCTCAGCAATGTTTCAAATTCTCAGTTTGATTGATGTCTTGCATAATTTCCTGTTAGTTCAAACATCTTAAGTACGTTATTTTCTTTTATACCACCCTCAAAAAGAGCACAACATGAAAAACTGAAGATAGCAAATAAGGTATACTATTTTTTTTTTCAGCATGGAATTAAGACAAAGTAATAAAGTTCATGTTGCTCTTCAGTTGACTTGACACTCCATACTTCTCCCACTGTGAGCATTACTGTAGAGGATGGGGCAGTAAAGAAGCTAATCTTTTCAAATTTGTCAAACCAATTTCTTTGGGGAGCACTTTTTAACAAATGTTAAAAGCGGTACAATGGAGTTAAAAACACAATTAGATTAGAAAAAATATATATATCAAATCAAAGCACATTCAATTATATGTGACCACATGATATAGTTAAAATAACACATATGTAGAGACTCCAAAGCTAAATTGCAAAAAGGAAAGTAAGATGTGGAGATTTAAAAATGTGAATTGAAAGGAAAGACCTGAAAGTGATGTGTAAGGTTATCCCCCTTAACTCCTCCAAAAATGTATTGTGGCCGAGGTTAAAATTTAGACTGCCAATTTCATGTAAAGGGGATTTTCAGCGATATCAGATGAGCCATTGGTCCTTGAAAGAAGCTCTGTGAATCAAACTGAAATTTGTCCATGGACCTTCTTTCTAAGGCATCAAAATGATTCGAGCAGATTAATAATGCATCTACCAAAAAGTCCCAATTCATGCAGTTTCATAAAATTCTGGCTATACTTGGCTCTCTGGGCCTGAAAGCCATAAATATCGCCAGACTCTTGATAAGTTCCTTTTGAACCCACTTTGTATTTCAATGTATCACAGTGAGAATTCAGCTGTGACTGCCCTTGGCTCCAAATTACTCAGAGGAAGTCGGCAGCATGTGGATGGGTTAGAGAACAACAATAGTGTGACTTATCAATCCAGCTCTGAATGATCATGTTCCTGCTCCTCACAAAGCTTTGAAGCAGACTTTTTTTTCTCTCTTTCTGTTACAAATGTCACCATAATATCACGTTAAAGATAAACAGTTGAAGAAATAGCATGGGTCTGTGCAAATGTTTTCATCCTTTTGACAAAGGGGGCTATGAGCCAAAACAGTGTGATTACCTGACTTAGGCCCCTGAAAATGTATTTTCTCAGTCTGCTTCTTACTTCGAGTGATGGAGTCCTTCATGAGCACATTATCTCCAGCCAAAGTTGGGACAGATTAGGTTATTTAAATTGAGAGATTTCTGTATTTGTGTTTTTGTTTGTGCTCTTTTCTCAGGTTTGAAGTGGGCGAGACTTGGAAAGATGTGATATCAGGCACTTCTGAGCACCAATCAGAATTTGGTGACATTTGAATCACACTCTGATGACAGTTTTTTTTGCTGACATTGCCACGCCATCACTTACATTGGAAGCGCATTAAGAAGGAATCTCTTAGTGGTCATCAAGAACAGGAGCAACGAGCATGAAAAACCTGTCACAATGTTCATGTGGGCACCTGACTATTGTTTTAAAGGTCCCATATTATGCTAATTTCAGCTCTATATTTTCATTTTGTGGTTCCACTAGAGTGGCTTTGCTTGATTCACAGTTCATAAAAGTCCTTATTTATCTCATACTGGCCCTTTATGCAGCGCCTCAGTTCACCCTCCGTCTGAAACAGACTGAGCGGGTGGATGAGCGTCCCTGTACTTGGTGGGCGTGCTGTGCCTGGATCAGATGACCTGCTGGGGGCGTGGCTGTATAGTTGTGACATCACAACCTTACAGAACTCCTGACGGCTTGTTTAAAGACGCAGTGTCTGAATACAGCTGTGTGCATTTCTCGGTGGACTGAGCTTTTTGATACTTTCACAGTGTTTATATAGCAATTACCCAGACCTGCTTTATAATCAAAAAAGACATAGAAATCTCACTTTCTACAATATGGGACCTTTAAAACAGACTAGAAAAAGGGTGAACCTATCCTTTAAAGACAGTGAAATGACAAAGAAAGTACAGAAAATATTATTTCTGTACTTCCTGTGTTAAATCTTTTGTGCCTGTTTTATCAAAATGCCTCTTTTCTGTTGTGTTTTTTTGATGAGTCAACTTGAACTCAGGGGCATATGTGTACATTTATCCAATCAAATGTGATTTGGGGTGAGCAGCTAACCCTGCCTACAGCATATAATGGTACTTGACTGTTAGCTCAGGGGTCGTAGCAGCTAGTGGTGTCAAGGGTCAAGTTTGTTTGGAGTTAGTTAGCAAAAATCTTCCGCCTCCTCATCTAACAACGTGTGTGGGCAGAGGCCAGCTGTTGCGTATGCCACCATATTCACTGAGTTTCATAACTATACTGTATATACATTTTCCCTCACTAGGGAGTATGACACATTATGGAAGCTGAAGACACTCTAACTTCCGTTTCACTGTGTCTTATAAGTTTGAAATCAAGTTTTCAGGTGCTCTAAAAGAAGTGTGTCATATTAAAAATAACAGACGTGGTGTTTTATTCATGGAGCGTTCTGTTTGACGGGAACAAGAAATGAAGGGCCAAGTCCAGCCTGCAAGTCCGTGGTGTTGAGTTGCATCCACATTGGGTGTATATATATGTGTGTGTGTGTGTGTGTGTGTGTGTGTGTGTGTGTGTGGTCAACTTCAAAACACATCAATTGGTAATGTTGTGAATGTTGCGTGTCAATGCTGGAACCATCCGGTTGATCTAGAAGGCATCAATGATCCCGGAGGCGTGAGAGAGTACAGCGCCGTAGATCCATGATGGGGCATCAGCGGGCGTGAAAGGTGTGAAACACTTCTCCGTTAACACTTTCACACACAGCCTGTCAGTGTAATGACAGCCTACAACCCTTAGCAGTGACAGACACACATACTGTAAAGTCCTCTGTCACTTTGATTTAACCTTGTTAAATTGTTTCACAGATATTATTCTGAACGGAGACGGGCTTTCTGCCTGACATGTGATAGGTGAGTTAATTAAGACAGTGACATTATTAAAGCCAAGAGTGACTGCGGCGTGTTTTTATTAATTCACCATCTGACCTTTCCTCGGTATTCAAGCTAACACCTGATACCTTTACAATTACTTTAGCGCACCCTGCAGAGAGGCAGAAAACATGAATTCAGCTGTTAAAAGTCTCACACAAAAGCTGCATTAAGTTTTTCAGTTTTGTTTCTGTGTCCTTTTCTGACTGTGAGCCCTGCGGAGCAGTGGATGTGCTTTTAAAAGAGGGATTGACAAAAGCAATTCAAACCCCGCACACACACAAATGCAGACATTTTTGTGTGTGTGAGAGGTCTGTAATAAAGCAATTGTGCAAGATTTAAAAACAGCATTTTGTTTGAATATTACTTTTCAGAAATTGTCAGAACTTTAAATAGGAGAAATATGGCATTTACATAAATACAAAAAAAAGTCATTTCCAAAACCAATTTCCCACATGTACAGCTCAGCTTGAAGAGCTCACAGCCTGTAATATTAGGCCAATGAAATTATTCATTGATTGAAAAATAATAATAAAAAGAGCAGCATCGTTACACAATACAATGCCTCCAGCAATAAACTTATGAACCAATGAGACTCAAAGGGCAATGATGACAAACAATGCTGCTGGGATCCCACTCTAGTCAATCCCATGACTTTGCCTTTAGCCAAAAGTCATGAAATTACAGTTTGTTATCAGGTGCAAGGGAGCCAACATTTAGACAGCTTATCCCATGAGCAGAAACATTTCTATTTTTATCTAACACTGTATTCATTCAAATCCCCCAAATTATTCATCTTTGACTGTAGGTAAAAACTTAAAATTGGAGCATTTCAGTGTGTGAAAGTGTTGCTGGAATATGAAAACCTTAAAGCTCAGATTGTTTGGTTTACGATCCCATTAATTATTTTATTTATTATTATCATTATTATTATTATTATTATCTGGTATTAAGAAGTATCCAATTCTTTACTTAAGTAACACTGCCATACAAGCAAAAGCACTGAATCAAAATTGTACTGAAAGCAGCTTTGCTCAATATTTTAATAGTGACAATGGATCAAATGACTATGCATATGTGAAAGATGTTGCTTGTAGTGACAAACCATGGATAAAAGCTAATCAAGATCTACATTATGAACAGATTACAACATTTAGGACAACATGTGCAGAGAAAGTATTTAGTTCACTTCATGTCACGATTCCTGACAAAGGGTCACTATGGAACACTAAGTCTCTAGCTTTAACTCTCTTCTTAAAGCTTTTCTCTTTGTTAAAGCTTTTTAAAGGCAATGTTTGATATATGATTTTATGTATATTGTTATTATCCCTATTTATTTGATATTTTCAGTTTGTTGTTCTAACTTCCTATGTGCTCGTGTCCTTTTAATCTGCCTTGTCTGGTTTTATTTCCTTTTTTAAAGCACTTTGTAACATTATTAAGAAAAGTGCTATATAAATAAAGTTTATTATTATTATTATGTCTGGACCTTTTAGCCAATTGTTTTGGTTTTACAGTCTTTATCTGCATTGTTTTGAGCAGCAGCAGGCAGCTTTTTTTTTAGCAAAAAAAAAAATAAGCTCAGACCCACTGTACACTATCTTCCCAGCAGCAGACAGACACAGTTAGTGGCTGGTGAACATAGTGGAGCATTTAGCAGCTAAAGAGCCAGATATGTCCCTCAGGATTTGGTGAAGACCAAAACGAAATTCGTCAGTTGGCCAAAAACACAACAAACACAACAAATGAATACTAATGTTGCTCTGTATTGATGGGTGTGTAAATATGCGACTGTTTGCTAGCAGGTTCACCATATCAGCTTAAGAGGTGATGATATGTCAGTATTGTGTTGACAGCTTCTTGCTGCGGCCCCCAAGTGGCCAAAAAATCAGTTAATGCAGATTTTTGTAATAGCACAAAAGTATTACTAGAAACATTTATATATTATGAAAAGTAAAGCTTTAAAAAGTAAAAAAAGAAAACTGCTTGGTATGCAAAAGGGTCAGATTAGCTAATAACTATGGCTGTCAGTAAGTAAGAAGTAAGTAGTAGTGAAATGAAGTAATGGAAATACAATTGGACTGTCCTGTAAATGTATTTAGTTACTTCTCACCACTGCATCTATGGGAGATTTTGGAGTGACAATGTCAGACATTGCATAATCAAAACACCAAATGAGGACATGTATTTTGGAACAATAGTGATCACCCCCGCGGTGGAGTTCAAAGACTTGGAGAATCTAAGCCAAGGAGTAAAGATTGGTGGTCAACACCTGACAAAGACACTTATTGATGCTTTTACCTTCAATGCGTCTGTATTTCTAACTGATTGGATGAACAGTCCCCAGAAAAGACCACATTCCTCATCCACTTTTAATTCAATACGATTGGGATGCAATTTAAGAAAAAGCAGAGATCAGAACTGGGCGACACACTAAAGCAACATTACCTGGCCACCTTACAATAGCCACCTTTTGATTGTGGACCCCAGTCTGGCTGGACGAGACGGACGGGTGATGGCATTACTGATTCAACGGCTTTAAGGAAGGCAGTGAAAAGCTGAAAGAGGTTTTGTTGTTGTTTTTTTGGAGAAGGGCCTAACCAGTTGGTATCCACAATGGCACAACATTACACACAATCTGTGTGTGTGTGGCTACATTGAAAATAGCCGGTTATGAAACACACTGAGTCACTTGGCAAAACCACAGAAATAGCAGCATGACTGTTTGACATGACTGTTTCTTTTCTTGTTGTTTCCTTAGACGTGCTGAATAAAGGATAAAGGTAAGAGAATGAATTGTGTTCATTCATGACAGTAATAGCCACGTTATAATGCACATTGTGTTATACAGTTTTAACAAGCGGAGTTCATTTTTTGCTTGTTTTTTCTGATTTGTTGGAAGGGTGTTTACAGGTTGGACAGGCAGACAGATACATAGACTAATACATACATACAGAGCATACATACATACATTGGCAGTAATTGCAACATTTCAAAGTGTTCAACTACATGTTTCTGAAGAAACACACACACACACACACACACAAACAGTCCCTTCGACGTCCTCATGTGTAAATGAGATACTGTACAGTACAGCAGCCGATTCAGTCTGAAAGGTCTGCCCGGATGATATGATGATATGTAGCAGAGAACTCGTGGAGCACAGAGCACCAGAGGTCCCTGAACCACAGAGACTGCTTTGCAGGCAACCAAAGGCATATCTGCAGGCAGCTACATCACACACTAGTATGTGTCTGGAGCTGGTGTACATCATCGTGAGCTCTGTAACACTGGGTACTGAAACATCCAAACGATGGGATTCCCAGCGGAGCACCGCTTTCTCTCCTACAAAGCCCGAACATATTGCATTACTGTACTGGGAATATGAAACAGCACTGTATCTGTTGGAGGTCTGTGTTGTGCCTCAAAGATAAGTTGAATAAGTTGAGCTCTACCAAGCGTAGTAGAAGGTGGTCTTTGGTTGTCGGAGCTCTGAGGTTATCTTCACCACAGTACACCCAGAAAGCAGAAGGGGGGGGGGGCGGGTTTGTAAGCAGTGTTAATCACCACAACAAAATAATGTGATTTGCTCATAATGAGAAAGGGTGTAGCACATCACACTTAGAGCTGTGATTACAGTCATCTCACTGAGTCCCGATGTAGCAGAACTAATTCATACATACAAATGTATGTCTGAAATAAAACGGTGAATTCACTTCAGGCTAATTAATAATCAAAAAAAACCAATGAGCAGTAAAACGCCCACATGATGCGTTGAGTCTGACTATGCGAGTACAATACAGCCAGGAGCTGTCTTGTACATGTGTCTTCATCTGTAAAGAGCTGCGTTTTGATTTCTTTAACATTCACACCTGGATGTGGAAAATGCAAAAATGCTGCCACCCTGGAGGAATGTAAACACTGAAGTGAGAACAAAAGGTAAGAGGAAGATTACGCAAAGGAGCAAGATCTTTATCCCCGTTCAAATAAGGCCATCGAAAAAGTGCTTTTAACTTGACTTTCCCTGTTTTCCTTTGGTAATGACGTTTGCAAGCTTAGCAAGCGAGGTCGCACCACGCGAGACATTTCACATCCATGTTGATTTTACACTCAGATCTTGAAGGGAGACGGAGCTTAAACTGAATTTACCTATGGACAAGACGTGTTGACTTTCATTAATGAACAGTTTAAACCAGAATTCATTCAGATTTGAGGCACGTTCGCGTCCAGCGCAAATGACAATTAGTGTAAGCTCATTGTGAGCTTAAATTCCCTGACTGTCAATATCGCAGGCAACTAGGCGGAGCAAGGGTCACAACTGCTGCATACAGACAATGGATACAGTGCAATAACTGTGTCTGCACTCCAGGAATATTTAGGTCTAATAGAGAAGTGCTTTCGTAGCACTTCTGCGTTAGCGCTTAAGAAACAAAAAGGGGGAATTAGGGCAATGTGCTGTTGTCACAGTTTACAATATAACCCAACAATTAGCGGTCCTGCTCGCTATCCCCAGCGTCCAGTGTGTTAATAGTCTTGGGCAGGTTCCAGTATTCCATTACTGAATAATTGGACAGCATAGTGGGCCATCACTGAGCCCCTTGCTCTTGCCAAGGGAGAGGTGAAAGCCTTATTGATCCTGTGTCTGAATCTCTGATCAATCACCCCAAATCAGCCCCCGGGGACGAGGGAGGGAAAACAGGTGACAAAGGATATCTCTATGACTATGTATGTATTAATCACAACGGGGGGGAAAAGGATGCTCGCGGCATCACAAGCAGCAACGTCTGGCTCGAGATTTCTCGCTGAATTCTCAAGCGAAGGGGAAAGTTACATCAGACCGCGGACGAGGGTGTGCGAGGACAGTTTGGTCGGGCGCTCTGCTCGCCCCGACTCTCCAGGTGACATCAGTGGCAGAGGAGCCTGCTGTGGCTTCCTGTAATTGAGTTAAATAAATGATTGCGTTTCCAGTGGCGGCTGCCGCGGCCTTCAGCTTTATGCCTGGCTAGAGCCACAGCCGATTTAATTAATTTTTAATTAGGAGGGAAAATTGCAGGCCTATTCCACCGGGACCTTTAAGACATCTGTGCATTAGAGATAACATTCTTAAATACCCTGAGCCTCCCAACAGTGGGAGCTTTGAGGGCAGCGCTGCTCGCACAGTCCAGGGCCAAAAGGGAGGTAGACAGGGTGCTGTAAAAGTTTTCTCAGTGCATGCCGGTGGCACTCGACGTGATCGGGGGTTTTCTTGATCGTTACTGTGAATGTCTGATTTGGGCCATCCATCAGTCATACAGTTCCATGTCACTGTCACACACAGCTTTAATTGAGTGATTGATTGAACCCCTGACGCACGCAAACACTTACATACAGTTTGTGCAGGCAGGAATGCCATTCATTTGCACACACTCATACGCAGACCCACTCTCCCCTGATGAATATGTAGTGACTGTCCTATTTTGCTTGTTGCCATGTAATCCCTCACACACTTAGCCTTTGCATGCTGTGGCTCAGGCTTGATGTATGGCAGTCACGGTGTGTAAGAATGTGGGGGGGGCGGGGGGGTGTTCAACAGCCTGTTGGAAGATGTTTTACAGCCCTGGCAAGCAGTATGTTGTCACAATGTGTTCAATATCACAACGCATCAAAATTTACTGCAGGCTTCCAGCACTTTCCATTCATTGTACTTTATCGCTATGGCGACGCACATTGATCTTGGCAAATAATACTTTTTATTATTGAACATTACAGCACACGCACTCCATAATCAGATTTATTTCCTGTCCAGCATGGCTGCGCCGAGGCATATGAGTAGATATCAGAGCAGATAGAAAGGAAGGAATTTTGCCCCATACTTGACATGATAATATCTACGAAGAACACTTTATCTGAGAGGGAGATGGTATTTACGTTTGTTGTGCCTGAGGAAAACACCTGACCTTCTCTTGGTAATACAGACTGACAAGTTCTTACAGAAATATGGGAGCTGATAGCAAAAAAAGGCCTTGCATTTGATCTTGCCAGGTGCCACAGACCACCTGATCATTTGCTTACTTGAATACTGAAGCGTCTAGGCAGGTGAAGATGGGAAAAATAGAAGGTAATATAACAACAGGGCTGTTCAACATGTACAGACATGCAGAATCAATCTGCAATTAATGACTTTCAAAGAGCTGATTATCAGAGGCGGAGATTGACCTCTCCTCTGCAGCAGCACTGTATTGCAGAGTTACATTTTGTTACATTAACAAATGTGTTTTTGGAGGGAGCATTTTGTTGGAAGAGCTGATGGCAGAGCATGGAAGTGCCTAATTAGGCTGCTGTCCAGGAGGCTGTAGTGTGTGTGAGAAACGCCCCGTCTCTGGCATTTAATCTAAGCCTGTCACATCCACTTTGCCTCCCCCCAGAAGCTCTCTGAACGCATGGGGTACGAGCTGAGGGGACACCTGAATGCATCGCTGTAATTTTCTCTTTGCGGGAATCGCGGTGATTTGCCTCTCACATGACACCGGCTGGCGGTCCTCCGGGCTGAACCCTGCTTTGCTCATGAAATAATGAATGAGGCAGACGTGGGGCCAGTGTTTCTGTGTGTCCATGGGTGCGAATGTGAAACAGAAATGAAAGAGAAGACACCCTATGACAGGTAGAGAATCTGTTATAATTGGACAAACCAAACAACGACTGCGACCTCAATAATTATTTTTTATGCAGTTTTGTTTTGCCAACTGACAGACTCGTGAATTGAATTGTCATCTATTGATCACAACAACATCAATGAGACATAGAGTGAAGACAACACGGAACTGCAAAGATAAACACTGCATCAAACGGGGGGGGCGTAGCTGACAGGCAGAGAAAAACAATGTGCAGTCTGATGAGACAACAAGAGATGCTTGAAATGTGTTATTTGTCAAATCACCTTCATGTAACTTTTTTGTTTTTCAGTAGTAAGATGAGCAACAGAACGGGCAATGGTTTGGTGCAGGCCTCAAAGGGTTCATTCAGCCAAATTACAAACAGATAACAAACAGTTGTTTCAGTTTTATGTGTCCAGGATTTGAGATATGGGACTTTTGTTGACACTAAGTCCTGTGTTTTATCCAGAGGACAGGAGACACTTTTGGAAAGTCATGCGGATGTGATTTTTCAATACAATGAGCATCACATGACACCCCATTGTCCTCCATTGTATTAGTGTGGCAGCAGGTAAATAGATATCTAAAAACTGTAGCAGGCTACATAAAACCAAAACCATCTGTATGGCTAGATATCACTGGGGGTGGACATGGGTAATTTGGGTGAATCAATCCTTTAACTGGTTAATGAACTATCATACTGGGCTTCAAAGGCAATGTTGCACTTTGTTTTAAAGTTAATAGGTCACTTAACCCAAATCACTAACAAATAAGGACTGTGATGGCTGTGATTCTTTACCTTCTTGACGGAAAACCCTGAGATGTGGTTGAAAGCTTAGGAAAAAAAACTAGTAGGAGAACTTTGAGTTAAGAATTCATTTCAAAGCGCGACAAAATAGTTTCTTACTAATGATGCGTATCATGTAGGCAGTTTCAGTTGTTCTGATGTTTTACAGGAACACTTTCATCCACTTTCATGCTGAGAGTTGAAAAGATTGATGCCTCATATTTGTTTGTTTAATATGAAGCTGGAGCAAGAAGGCAATGAGGTTAACTTAGCTTAGCTGAAGAAAACTGAAAGCAGGGGGAAACAGCTGCCCAAAAATCAGCCTGCCTCTAAAGCTACTTAAAATGCTGGTTACCTGGTAACTACTCGCGAAACCGCAGCTTTACATTTCTGTTTGTTTATGGATTAATCAAATGAGATAGAACATGTTAATAAGTGAGCTTTACAGCTGCTGGAAGGCGGATAACTAAACTTTGGACAGAGCCAGGTTGGCTGTTTCCAGTCTGTATGCTAAACTAAGCTAACGACTGCCTGGCAGAGCTTCACACAGAACAGATATGAGAGTGGTATCAATCCTCTCATCTAACTCTCTCATTAAGAATGTGAATGAGCGTTTTCGTATGTCAAACTATGCCTATCCATCTATCAGATTTCAACCATCAGTCCAGTACATTGGAGATGAATATGAATTTCACGGTGTGGTCAAAACATCGAAAATGACTTGCTATCACTGACATGAGCAGCGGCTCATCATGAGCGCAACATGTGGCTTCATTCTTATAACTACATTGCTGTTCATCTTGCAGCTTTGCGGCACCTCTTGCCCTGTAGTAAACACTTTGAGTAAAAGAGCAAGATGAACATCAATGTAGTTCAAATGAAATCTTTGAAGCAACATTTCTTTCCAACGACCCAATAACTCACACTGAACAGTTATTATGACTTTGTTCCACAGAAATGGGTGAACATGTTGCTGTTTAGTTTGTGAAATGTAATTTTTCCATGCTGTGGGCTCCACAAACTAAACTCTGCTCACCTCATTTGTACTGGGGTAGTGACAGAAGCCCCTTTAACAAGCCAATACACTGGTGTTAAATGATTTGTATGCAACTGGTGTTGCCGCCTCCCTGACAGGAGTAGTTAAAATCTGTATTTACTGATTCAAGCCTCATCATCTGTATTCCCCCTGTTAAAGTCCTGGGAGATTGCTGCAAACATAAAGCAAAACACTTTGCAGTGTCAGTGCCGGTTTCCCCCAAGGGATCCCTCAGGGTCTCTCGTGCTTGCTCCATGGTCACTGACCGCATTAACACTTGCAGGTGTAACCTATAGCGAGCCCCGTTAAGCTCGTCAGCTGGCTGCCTGAACGCTGTCTCACGCTGGTGCCGGGCTTTAATAGACGATAATCACAGTAGGACGTAGGAGGGCAGGCCAACACGGTTTTAATAGCTTCAGATGGATGTGTCTGTTTGTAAGGAGGACGAGGAAAAGAGGCAGCGACATCCGCACCTACTCACACTGACTCTGGGGGTGACCTTCTCCATAGAAACAGGGAAATGTCATCTCAATTAGGCCAATCACATGCTCTGTTTCTGTCACGGCTGGCCAAAGGGACGCGCTGAGGAGTTTTGACAGCTGGATGCTGAGAGCTCAAATTGCTCCATTAGAAACAATTTGATTTGGAATCTCAATGAATCCAAAGCTGATTCACGCTGTCTGCGGTTAAATACACTGACGGAATAAGTGGCTTGCTGCAATACACTCCCATTCGTCCCCTTTTATAGTCTGTCCCATTTATTTGTGTTTGCAGGGAGAGTTTAAATGAGAAGGTTTGAAATAAACGGACTTCCTTACGGTTTAAGTTTAAATAAAACACTTAAGACTGCAGCTGAATTCATCTTAACACGAGACACTGACCTGCCATGTTAAACCCGCAAAAGAGACTTTCATTTAAATCATTCAGGTGCCTTGTCATGGCATTTCTAATTTTAGTTTTAATCATTGGGCTGATATGTCTGCATTGTTAAATCAGAAACCTCATATTACCTGTTAAGCCGGATCGTTAATCAACTGGTAATCATTCGAATATTCATTTTCTCCCTGACATGAAAAGCCTCCCAGATACTTAGATACACACACATGAGCACACACACAGGCACACGCACACACGCACGAACGCACACTTCACCTGTCTGTCGCTCTCTCAAACGCACACAAACAGACACACACCTATTCAAATCGGAGCTTTACAGCCTCACATGCCTATTAAACAACAGAAAACGGTGACCTTGGTTTCGCACAGAATATGAAATAAGCCGGGCCATTATTTCGTTAATGCAAAGTACGTGTAGCCCTTCAAGCACTTTAGTTCCTGCCTTAACATTTAACTATTCTTTATTGCTTGCTGACTAGGCTCAAGACAGCAAGGTCAATTACCAAGGGTTCCCCTCAGAAGGTGCTTTACCTAGCTCATCATTTTGCATGAAGTCTTCAAAAGTAACCATAATGACCCTTGTAAACGCCAGACAGGAGGGATTAAAGACGACTCCTTTTGTTTTGATACACTGCTGTTGTGCGATTTTAGCCGGAGCTGAGGAATAAAACGAGGAGGGAGAGTGCTGTATAAAAAAAAGGTTTAAGATGGTAGCACATTAAAATATTCAACATGCAGCCTCAAACAGAGGGTCACTACATGAAAAATGTTATAGAGCACGTTATTTAAGGCTTGGGGAAAAGAATAGCAGCTCCTCCCCCCCTCGGGCTACATTTGGAGGAGAATATGAGCTACGCCCTGAAATTCGCACTGCAGTTTAAAGCCCAGAACAGAACAGAAGATTGTAAACAGCAAATACCCATGAAATTATTTGTGTAGGCCCCCGTCTTAATGACACCAGGTAACACAACACTAATCCGCCCTCACCCCTTCCACCCCTTCACTACACAAACTCAAAATCCACCTCATAAATGTATGCATGTGCACGCAGAATCACACACACACACACACGCATACATACACGTCTGGCTCATAAATTTCAAACCTTGCACTATACCTGCTGTAATCACAATGGCCATGCATGAAGTGCTCTACCCCCTACTGACAGAACCTTAATCAAAGGTCACACGAGAGAGAGAGAGAAAATGCACCGCTGTAATTGTTACATGCCTAATTTAGTAGAACATTGCATAAGCTTTGGGCTGTTGTCTGCCATTGATTTATGTTATTGCAGCCCTATTGACTTTCACAACAGTATTCAGTGAGCTATTCCCCTCTAATGTTTACTACACTGGATATGCCCATTACATCATATACAATAAATGAAATGTACTGTACCAACATGATAGGAACTGTTGCTACTTATTGCCCAAGATAAAAATGTTTGTCTCGCAGGAAGCCGAATTGCCAGAGACCCCCACGCCACAGCGGCTGTAATGTAATGCTTTAGAAGAGGAATGATATTAGAGGAATTTTTCATCCATTGTCCTCTGACAACTACATCTGGCTCTCTCCCCCAAAAGGCATTCACCACATGAATTTGAAAAGCAGACCCAGCTGTCGTTATTTCGCCTCCTATTTTGCAGACACCCCTGCACACTGGAAACTAATTAACTGGACATTTAGTTCTGTCAGGAGCCTGCAACCAAATGCCTGGAGTTCAGCTCCTCACAACTCGAAAGGAAATCATTCTTAAGCTGTGGTTAACAAAAAAAATGCCATTTATGAAAAAAGGAAGGGTTTTAATATGAGTCTCTGCTCACATTTAAATTTCTACCATTCACAGCTCGCTACATCTTAATGGACTTTTAAGTAAAGACAGCAGCAGGAAAAAAAGCGGCGTACAATCCTTGAATTTTTATTTTTCAGACGTGATCTTGAAATGTACTGAAAAAATCTGTCTGTTTTTGCTTTGATGGAAGCTGTGTGTTATTTTGTAAAGTTTGTCAAAATGTATTGGATGTTAACAAGGTTAGAAAAGAATGCAGAGGTGAGGATGAATGATTGACTAAGATGCAACTTATGGAATGAAAATATGGCGCCATTGATTTACTATTTAAGTTTCCCGTCTAACTTAATGCTCCCTACCTTGACACTAAAAGGGTGAGGAAAACAGATGGGAATCCACTCAGGCTGAGGACTTGTCTGGTGGAAGCGCTATTGAGTCCAGCTTCTCAAACGCAAATAGCTGCTTTGACACTGCTAAACATAACCCTCTCGTGTTCAACATTATATTGACAAACATCACTGGAGTCTGGCTTATTGGCCCTGGCTACCTCCGGCTGAGTGTGTTTGATGAGGGCCACTGTGTTAGCTCAGCCTCTCGGAAATCATTGGGTGCTATCCTGCCTCACAGTGTTCAAAAATCGCTTCTCTGTACCGTCCTCTCATGTCTTCTCTTGCACTGTGCACTACATATGTATGACAAAACAAATATCCTTTTCAAAAAGCTTCACACGAATTGTAAAAGCAGAGAGAGACGGCGGGCCGACTGGAACTCAGCCCCGGTAATTTGCCTCAGGCTCCGTGTGGTTTCAATCATTGTCAATCATTTAGTTTAATGCACTTCGGAAGACCAGGGGAGGACTGGTGTCACCTCTCTGAGCTGCACAGCCCTCCCACCTCTGCTCCGCACAGGAAGACGAAAAACAACAAACACGCACTCTAAATCACAGGATCCTCTGAATATAATTACTATTCTCTGGGTAATTCCCCAAACCCTTTTGTTCCTCTGCCTTTCGCTCTCTTTAGATGTGCTCATTTGAATAGGAAGCAAAAAATCATGTTCCTTTAATATATGATGTGTTTTCTTCCGTGGACGTTATTATGGAGGCCTTACAGAATGGTTGCGGGAATAAAAACGTCATTGAACATAAAGCTCCAACATACCGTGGGGCTGCAGACACTGACTATGCTAATGAATGCTCCATGCAGCCTCATTATGTGCCGTGGAGAGAGGTCGTTTTTCTTGGCTATTTTCCTGATGAAGTATTGCTTGAGGTGGGGAAGTTGGTTGTGATCTGTGGTGTGCTTCTTTGGAGGCTTGTAAAGGAAAAAAAAATGTGAAGAGAGAGCTATCGTTGTGATTTATATATAGTAAAGCTCTTGGTGTGTGTCTCCTGCAGGATGTTTGTCTTCACTATTTTCAGGTTTAGCAGTCGGCGACAAATGAACAGCAAATTAGTTTAAGATTCAAAATCTGTGGGCATTTTATGGACATAATTATGGCTAGAGTTTCCCTGCCACTCTGGGGACCTTGTGTGGTTTGAACATAATTCCCATCCAGTACAGAGGGGGAAAAAAGACATCCTGTTTTTCATTTTTTCTTTTTTTTTCTCTCAATGTGATCCGCATGGCCTACAAATTAGATGAGTGAGTGTACCATCTATAATTTTATGCACAAGTTATCCACATTTCTATGTAATAAGCTCAGGGTCCTGAGACAAAAACTGAGCACGCCAATTAAGACACTCACTCCCAATCGTCTCTCTTTCTCCCTCTCTCCCTTTCTTCAACCTCTTCTTCTCTCCTGATTATTTCTGATGCTGCAATCCCCCCCCCCCCCCCTCCACCCCCACCCCCATTCCCTGTCAGCATCTCAACCTCATAATTAGCCAGCATTAATTAGATGCACTGGCATAATTGTTAATCATTGGTTACGCTGGAAACATCTTGGAGAATGAGCAGAATGCCAAGCAAGGCAGGAGGCAAACAACAGCTCGAAAGCAGGGAGACAGAGAAGGGGGGTTGGGGGGCGTTGTGTGTAGATGTGGAGAAGTGTCGGAGAAAATGCAACACAATGCGAACAATTCCCCAAGACCTCAGCTTGGCTGCTTTGCCCAAGGAGACAACACAGGCAGCACTGAGATCAGGCTGGTAGGTAATTCATTAATGACTCCGAGTCCTCTCTTATCACCTGATATTATTACTGCTTGCACTCCGGGGGGCGGTTGTGAAAATTAAAAACAAACCCTGAAAGGCAGCCTGGCTTTTGGAACACGGAGAGTAGATTGCAAACACACTTAGCGGCCGCCGCGATGAATGGCACGAAATGGAAAGCCGTGGTGATAGTTTGCTTATGGAGTCCCCTCGGCTTGCCTTGACACTGACTGCGCCACTGCCTGTCCATCTCCGATTACTGTCTAATCGAATTCAGCCTCATGTCTGGCTGCTCCCGCGGGTCTGCTCTGGCGGTCGACTCCTGTGATAAAACATAAAAACAAGACACCGCCATTTCATTGTGGAAAGAAATCAAAGGGGACATCAAAAGACCCGCATCTCCTCTCTTTAGCTATCACTCTCTCTATCTGCCTTTCTTTTGCTTCTGTTTATGAACTTGTTTGCATTCTCCCCCTGCCTGTTCCCTCCCTCTCTCTCTTGCTCCATCTCTGAGTAAGTTGATGATGGTAGTCGGGCACGGAGTAGTCGACTGGTTGTGTCGTCAGGAGTCAGGCAGCATCCTGCAGAGGTTACATGGCTCATTCTTTATTCTCCATGTCAACTGCCCGTAAATGTTTATAGCTTTGTAGTAAGACCTCGGCTATTCAAATTATCTTGTCACAATGCATCCCTGAGCAGGAATAAAGCCCTCCTTTATGGGAAACTGTAAACAGTCGCTGTGTGCTTCATGGGGAACAATACCCATTTATAAGAGTCCAGCAGAGGCCATGTCCAAAGGGGACAGTAAACTTTTTTTTTCCACTCGCTTTCCCGTTTCTCCTCCTCAGTCTTTTTGCCCTCCTCTGGTTTTTCTTGCCTTTCTCACCCCTCCTTTTCCCAGGGTTTGGCTGAGATCAGACCGGGTTTTAATGAGAGCTGCAGCCTCAGTCTGAGCCCTCCTCTCTATGCAGCTCCATGAGCCTCGTAATCCGCCATCGATCCTTCCATGAGTTGTTGCTGTCAGCTTTCTGAAATAACAGAAAGAAAAACAAAAGCGCCATTGCAATTAGTCCAGGTTATAATTGGGTATTATTACAGTGCCGGAGCCGGACTTGGCGGAGCATGACGCATGTCAACGTTCCCCTCACAGCAAAGCCCCTCCGAGAGGTCGGGAGTGACACGGTGCCCTTCTTGCCAACCCACATCCTGCCCTTCATGCCAGCTCATATCCACAAGCAGAAAGCTCTCACTGCCACAGCTCGCGACACACAGCCAAGTAAGCACTCCATTTGAATGTGACTATAATCCTAATTACATATGGACAGCCATTTGGTAAGAGCTGGCCTGCTTGCTATATATAAACGTACATCTACAGGAATGGGACGGCAAAATGTCCGCTGACTTGCTTGAAGCGTTCAAGGACAGGCGAGGGAGATAACCTTTCTGAGGAGCAGCAGTGTTACAATGTGCCTTTCAGAGCTTTTGTCCCATCAGTCTGCCTCACCTTTTGAGTCATTCACTGGACAACTTTTGATTCGTTGCTCTGCCTTCGTGGTGCTGAGGTTGTACAAAGGAAGGAATTTGAATAACAAAGAGAATCGTTTAAGGAATGAACTACACACTCTTTTTCTCTGGATAATAGCCACACAGCCTGATACGGCAACTATCGTTCATTTATTATTCCGTTTTTGTTTTTTTTCCGAAGACAAATATTCTTAAATCTACGTTTTTGGAACTACACACATTTGTATGTAAACTGATGTTAAGCCACTGTCCAAACACTTAAAAGGGTATTGTTTATCGTTGAATGCCATCGGTAAAAAAAAAAGTCCCTTTGCACAAATGGGACAGTTTAGACAAATTGTTCCTGCAATAAATTAGATTTCTTTTGGCTAATTTCAAAGCAGAACAGAACAGAGTTTGTACTTTTCTTTGCTTGATTTCCGTCGCTGATTCCAAGAAAAATAATCTTCAGAATATTTGAATTACCGGGCAAAGGCAGAAAAAACAAATGCTAGACTTCCAGGACTCAGAGCCAATGGAAATAAGTAACATTTGGTACAAAAACTCACAAGTGTTATGGAGGCTTAAATGAGTCTTCACACTCCTCCTCCCTGAAGTGTATTCAGAGAATTGAATTACACCCCTCTGGAGAGAGAACAGAGTGGGAAAAAAAGAGACAAAGAGACAGAGAAAAAACTGAGATAGAGAGAAAAATGGAGTTTGCTTTGCCTTGTGTGGTTATAGAACAAAAATGCAGTTTTCTGGCACTGCAAAGAACAAACATCAGGACCATCAACTCAGATGGAGCCGAGGATGGCATCTAAGCAGGAGTTACTGTACCGTATGTTGCCATGGCAACAACTAAACCAACTGATGATGTGAGGTAGCCTGATTGTCACAAATACGGTCACCGAGACCTGGCTGTCAAGCTGCTTGGGGGAAAAGCACTCAGAGCACTTACAGGCCCATTCTTTTTCCTTAGTTTACTGTACCCTTATCCGTCCAACCGCCAAACTCAGCTCCACGAAGGACAAGCAAGTACGCCACACTTTTATGCCCCGTTTGAAGCGACCTGCGTAAATCTGTGTGGGGTGTTTGAAGCGGCTCTGATTTGTAGCATCCAGTCTTCCAAGCCTTTGATGTCAGAGAAAGCAAACGCAAGTACACAAGAGCTGTACCATTAAAAATTGTTTTCCAGACTTTTATGTGCTGATTAGGTATTCTGTGTGAAATGCCTCTCTGTTTTCTTGTTGGTAGCTATGGAGCTGCAGACCATGAAGGTGTTTAATAAAAAAGAGCAGAGCGACTGATGATCTTTGCCTCTGCCGTCCCGGGGGAGGCAGACGATGGGCAGTCACCACCTGCCACTGGGAGCCCTGCACTTTACTGGTGCCATGAAAAGACAGAGGCAGCTCTCCACAGGCCAATCAAACTATACCAACAGCTGGCTGGCTGCCCTCCTCAGCCTGGCTCTCTCTCCATCTCCCTCTCTGTGTCTCTCCGCCTCAATCTGTCCCCTTCCCGGTGCATCTTTCACTCAAACACACTCGCTCCTTTCACGTCATCCAGCGGCACAGAGAGTGTCTCCGTCCCCTCACTCCCTCCCCAGCGACAAATATTTACTGTGCTGCCCTGATTCATTCTGGGTTAATTAGTGAAAGTTAAATAGCTATCATAGGCATGATTCCACAAACAGACATGTGCACGTGCACACGCACGACACTGACAACTGGCTGTCTCACACAAACTCAACGCCAGCTCCTGACCTGCCCTCTGGCCCCAAAGGCATAATGTGGTTTATTATAGACATGTGAAGACTTAATTAGATGTGTATAATGCATGCTGTCCAGGGACTGCTTGCTGTACGGCTGTATAAAACCAGGCCGTGTATAAAACTGGCTGTGTTAACAGCCTGCATTAGTAAATCTCTTTGTGTGCTATGTTAGCGATGAGAGGCAGCTTGGTGGTAAAGCACTGCTTGCTCCTCATTATGACAGATATATGTTGTTTTGTTAGCCAAGAGAGGAAGAGTAGGGGAAGCAGAAGATTTCACACACACACACGCACACAGACACACACACTCACATCTTCCTGTGCTTTTTTTGAATAATTGGCTCACTATACTATACGGTAACGGAAAACGGATCAGTGTGAGAAGTTATAAGTAATGAGCATCATCATTAAACAAATACAACCTGACACACCTTTTGGCTCCCCATTTGACAACTCCGGTAGTGACAGCTGGCGCATCTGAATATATGTTTGAAAACTTCTCCCTTCAAGCTCAAGATCGCAACGAACTTCTAAGACTCCGGAGGGTTTCTACATCTCTGGCAAATCATTCAGCTAGGCTCAGTGCCCTGCCCCGGAGAAAGCCATAAAGATTAGCAGTTAGATTACAATCTTTACTACAAACAGTCTCTCGAAGAGTGGGAGGGTGAAAGAGCAGGCCAAAGCTGTGCCGATGTGGGAGATTAGCCTGGGCTGAAACAAGAGGGACAAAACAAATCCAGTTGAAGGAAAAGGCCGGTCACACAAAAGAGAGAGTGAGAGACGGTGTAAAAAAAAAATGGAGGGATGCTGCTGACTCTAGGAAATATTTATGACTCACAGTGGGCATAAAAGGTGAGTGAACAAAACGGAAACAATAAGAAGAGGAATCAATAAATCTATACAGGTTCACAGTAACACCAGACACCCTGACATTTGTCACATGCATTATTGGCCTGTTGTACAGGACCGTGACCCTGCGTGACACCGCTGACCCTGTGCTCAGCGCTGTCTTCAGAAATGTGCAGAACCTACACAAAGTGCAGAAGGACTAAGATAGAAAAGCAATGAGTCATTGTGAAGGTGTACTAATCCCTTTTAAAGGATACGGGTGATGTTATTCTCTATGTTTGATAGAATGTCAACACATACGAGTTTCCTATACTGTCTATTGCAGCCCCAAACCCATTTGTTCCCACTGAAGAGATAAATCTGTAAAAACAGGTGACAAAAGTCTACTTTCATCTTTTAAAAAAAGCCTCAGTCATTTCCTAAAACAGCTGGGCACTGGAGTTTTGAGCACACATTATTCAAACGTAAGTAAATAGTGCATTTCTTGGGAACTATTTTCAGCTGTGAATTAATACACAAAACCCACAGTGAATATTGCAGCACTAGGACAGTGTGTGTGGACTGACTCAAAATAAACTACAGTGCCCTTGTTCATCGTGAGGAAGCAACATGTCTTCCACAGCAACAGTGTGGCTCATTGGTGTGTTTTTACTGGGCACAGTAATAAGCAATATCAGACTTTGGCTACACCAGACTACATTCATCCTAATTTGAAACATATGCAGTAAGTGATTAAATTAGATTGGACCGTACAGCTGTGCCCTCGCAATCTATATAGTAGCTACACATCCTATTCATATTCTGTGTTGCTGTACTGTATGTACTCTGTGAAAATCTAATTTCTTGCAAATAGAAACTCTGTATAGCCAATAGGTGTTTCTGAATTCTTAATCTTATTTTATCTTTACAGTAGTTTTGTACAGTTTGTCCTTCCCCGTCTTCTTTTTCAGTTGCTGTACTATCAGTCGTTACAACCATTCTTTGCTCTGTGAGACATTTATATTCATGTTAAGATTGTTTGTAAGGTGACTAGAAAGATGCTTTAATACTATTTGTTCATTTAGTGATCAAAATCACCACCACAGTATTTAGACAGATAGATTTTATTTGAGTAAAATTGATTCTTCTAATCATATTGTGCTTTTTAAAAAGTTCTTAGGCATGTACTGCATTTCTAATTAGTTGATTGAAATCAACGTAATAATGCAGCCAAGCTCACCGCAATCTAAATTACAAAGCACAGCCCTTACCTTTTATGTTTTCACCGTATTACTGATTTCAAATCAAACACATTTTGCATTTACCCTCAGCGGTCACAAAACTCATTTTTGTGGAAAATAATTTGAGCATTATTCACTAAACAAACAACTTAATTAGGTAAAACTACACACAGGCGTGGCATTGGAGAAAATAAATCCCAATGGACTAAGTGTCTCACAACAACAACAAACCAACATTTAATTTGTTGTCTTTGTGTAATTTCATGTCAGACATTGAACAGCTCATACACCTAATCCAAACTTGTCCGACTGTATGTTCCACTCTCAAATGTGTTTACATACACTTTCTATCATCACAACAATAGTGGCTAAATGAGACAAACATGAACCCTGCGAGCACAAACAGACCAACTGTGATCATTACTTTCACAGGTGTGTGTCTATGATTATGATTACAAGTGTGTGTGTGTGTGTGTGTGTATGCCATGTTTGTTTGAGCGTGGCCTGGATGTGACTGTTGGCTGTTTTTGTGTGTGAGCACGTGAAAGCGAGAGCTGCACCCATTCATTATCCTGTAAATACAGCCTGAGCCAGAGCCATTATTTAGTTGTGGGATAGAACAGTGAGAGCAGCTGGTGAGTTTAAGGATTTACCGAGCACTAGAGCGAGCTGACAGAAAGTTAGTGTCCTCATTTTAAAATATGATGCAACTGTGTAGATTTGTCAGTTATAATATTGTATTCTGGTCAAATAAACAAATAAAATTGTCATCATATATTTGGAATGGCAAAGGCTTGTTTGCAGAAATTTCTCCTTCAAAAACCAAAACTTACAATTTTACTATTGAGCTGAAAACACCTGTTGCTCATCCAGTTGGATGTATTATCATCATTACCTTGAACCTTCATGCCCGGCCTGGGTCTCTAGGCTAGTACATGTAGCCCAGTCTCATTACCTGCCATTTTACGTACAGCACTTCATTTGCCTCACACCACACCACAAGGCTACCCAGTCATTAGTCACTCACTTCAGTTACAATGAATTTTAGGCCCCTTCACTTTGTAGTCCAATTTCAGCCAACTATGTCTTTGTATCTTGCGTGATAAGAGCTTAACTTAAATTTAACATTTAGTATTTGCTTTGCATCTTTCTCCCAACTGACAGATCCTGTATGTTTGTTATAACCCAGGGCCCCTTTTTAAAGATACTTAGACGTCAGGTATTTTTTGTAACGTCGTATATCTCAGTTCCCTGAGAAACCCCCCACATAGCCCAAGTGACATATCTATCATATCTTATCTGAAATATATGTTGCTGTTAAAACTGCATGAGAACTGAACCTAGATTTTTGTTTCTTAGATGTGGCCCCCAAAATACACTCATCTTTTATATGCACTCGTCACGCCCTTTAATACATTTGACAATCGAATAATTGTTATCAAATCAAAGTCCTTTTTGCAAGAATAAATGTTATAAAATTCACTGTTTCCTGTTGCGAGGAGTTGCTGTTTTTCTGGTTTATGTCACTGTGAGGCATAAACAACATAAACCAACATTTTATAGCCTAAATGATTAATTGATTGATCATTTAAACAATCCGGCCATATTTCCAAACAAAATTAGCTAACATCCTAATAAAAACAGAGAGGATTAGTAAAATAGATTGAATGAATGAACAGAACATGAATGTGCCCCTGCCTTACTTACAACCGAATTTTGGAAATTAGTCTTCTTACAGTTTGGACAATGAGCCCAACCCTTTTACTTCCATCATTTGCATACCCAAAGAAGAACTGTTCTTGCCCAAAGCAAAACAAGGCATGCTAACCTTCACCTTCTTCCTGGCTGGACGGGCTATACTACCTGAAGAGATGCTGCTCCTCCCTCTCATTCCCACTGCACTGGGGACATTATGCTATGTTTGAAACTGTTTGAAAATGTGCTTTTAGTTAATATCTTTCTTCTTCTATGCTTTGTTCTATTGCTATTACTACATTCTCATGTGTGGGTTGTTGTATGTGTGTGTGTGTTGTGTGTCAGCCAGATTTCAGGGTGTGGGTTAATTGTGAAAACTATAACACTTATAAAATGTTTGTTCTAATTTGTTCTGTTCCTCACTGATAGCCAATGGGAAAAAAAAGCCTTTCAAAGAAATAAGTTGATCAAATTAATCAGGCGGAGATGAAATGTTTTTTAATCAATATTAATTATTATTGTTGACTAAAGTGCAGATGCATGTTTGTCATATTTGCTCTTTGTGTTCTGTTAGCGCTGCATCAAAGCCGAGCTGAGAGAAGTTGTTCAAGGTTTCTCCACTGCATTCTTTCTGTTGATGTAAATATGAGGTGATGGATATTGGCAAGCAACCAGTACCTTCAGTATTTAATCTCATAAAACATGTTTTCACAGAAGCGAAGCTGACTTTTTAAATCCCCCACATCACTGTTTTACACTTTAATTGGAAAAGGAAGTCATCCTCAAACTGTTTTCAATGGACCAGACTCTCATTGTCTGTTCTGGTTTCTCTGCCGTGCTCTGATGGCTGTCTCCGAGGAGCATTGAATGAGCCGTTGATTAGATTAATAAGGCAACAGATTGAATGTGGTGATGTGTTTGGTTTACAGGTCATTTCCAGGGCCCCTCTCCCCCTGTGGTTGCTGTACGGGACGGGGCAGTGAAGCCATTTGTTGCCCGCCAAAGATGCTGATAGGTCCCCTGGGGAGCCGGTGCGGTTGGCTTACTGCTCCAACAGACAGGCAGTCATGTTGCGATGAGATTTCGCCCTCGGTCTGCACAAAACACATAAAACCTAGTGGGACCGTCTTGAATGTGCCGCTGACACCGGCTGAACATAGCTGGTTCACTTTGATATTTCACCAGAAGTGCAAAAACTTTTAACATGGATTTCTAATATCCTGGTGTTGATATTGCCTCGCCGTTATCAAGGTCCACTGAGGCTGTGCAAAACATTATTCTATGAGATAATGGAATAATGTCCCACAGTAGCCTCGGATCCTCGTTTCTTTTTCCCGCATAATCACTGATATGACATGATATAATGTGACAAATGAAAAATATCACATTTCAAAGCAACCAACACCTCGCATTTATCATCGTTTCAGGAAATGCCCAAAGGGTGAAGCCACAGTGCTTACCTGAGACTGTAGCCTATTGATCTCGGCTGGCAACTCTAACTGTGCTCTATTCATCCTGTTCTGGCTGAGGTCTCGCACAAACAGAGCCGTCAATCACCGCCTCACAGCACCACCCTTGACATTAAGCTAACAATATCATTTGTCTCTTAAGTCACTTTTCCGCTGAATTATAGGGGCATTCGCGGGGGAGTCCTCTTCCATTTAGCCTCTGAAGACACAGAATTAAATTTAAAGTTTAATTAAGTCATAATGAAACTTGAAGTTGAGGCGGTTTAACCCTCCTGAAGCTCCGGTTTTTCCCACAACAGCCATTTAAGATACAAAACATCTGCGGCTGCTAATGTATGCTGCTATTACATAACGCACTGCAACTCTGTATACTGTGTAAACATGGCTGCCTGCCGGTATGTGGGTGAATGGCTGCCCATGAATATGTATTGACGCACGCTGGGTTAAGTATCCGGCTCAAGGTCGGAGCAACAATGTCACAGTGTCAGGAATCCTGATCAGCCCTTTCTCTCTCTACCAGAGCCATATCTGGAAATAATATTGACACCTTAAACAACTGATGAATTCATTGGGAGCTCCAAAAAAAAAAATCCATCTCAAATGATTTCCCCATCAGTAAAAAACAGAATGTGGGCATTAATAATTCATCTGGATTCAGAGGGAATTGATCCACAGAGATGGCGGAGTCTTGACGTGCACGCACGCAGTGTGGACGCACGTGCACACTTTTACATATAGACGTGGACATACGCAACACAAAGATGCTGCAAAAGCCTGAATTTCTTTCTTCACTGTTGATAAAACACCTCAGCTCTGAAATACGTTGGTTACATAAAACAAGTGGAAGAAAACAAAATGTGTATGTCTCATTAAATAATGATGATGCTTTGTGAATTCCCCCCGACTCACACGAGGCATCAGGTTAGCTTTCACATTTCAGTCCTGAATGCATTCAGCAATGCCCCGTTTCTGCTGCAGCTAAATGGTGCCTCACTGTCTTGGTATCCATGGGCTTTTGCTTTGAATTGAGTTTATCCAATTATCTTGCAGGTGTGACATCACTGAAGCCGAAGAAAGCCTAGGAGGCAGAGAAAGTCTTGCCAGTTGAGTGAGAGATAAGCAAATGAAAAAGATGCAAATGGAGAAAAAGTTATTTTGAAAAAAAAAAAAATCTTTCTTTTTTGGAAATGTCTAAGCTAATTGGTCGCTAGAGAAAAGATGCTGATGCAGAGTTTTTTTTTTTTTCAGCCTGCTGCACAGCCACCCACTCTACAACTCGCTCAAAAGCTCCGAGGGGAGCACGTGCAATACACACACAAACACGCACGCACGGGAAAAAAACATCTGCCGCCGCTCCAGTAGCACCCTTCCCTCGGTTCCTTAACAATCCTCTGTTCTGCCTGAGCTCACCGCGAGATACATTAGACGTCATTTTGTGTTCTTGTCGTCCGTTTCATTTCTCTCGCCAGCCGTCTTTTGTGCGGCATATGTTAAAAGCCGACATTAGCACACCGGATTGTCCTGCTTTTGTCCTTTCTGTGAAGCATTTCAATCTCTCACCTGCCATTAGCTAACATGGTCTGTCTGCCTGAGTCACATTTTACAGAAGAGGAGATGTAGAGCTGTTCTCTCCACACCCCATTAGAGACTAGGAAAGAGCCCCAATAAGCCTGGGACTCTCTGTGCAGAACATATGCACACTTGTACTCGAGCAACACACAGGTGCACCAACACACACACACACACATCTACACACACACATTACACGGTTAGTCACAAAGCAGACGTGCTGCTCCTTCAAAATAGTCACTGTACAACTGATAGAGATGCAATGAAATAAAGCAAAACAAAATGAGCAGCGTTATAATGAGCTGCAGAGGGAGTGGAGGACACCTGTTTGTTTATACAATCTTTCACAAACACCGTGCGGTTAATCACCTCAGGTGCTGCTGGGGTGACGCTTATCTACATCACAATGGAGGGGTCGGCCCCACATTAAACACGGAGGACAGATGCCGTTCCATTTTGCTTTGGCTTTTCAGCTTTAATGCTTTTTTCCCCACCGACACACAGATGCAGATGTTGTGTATTGTGCAGCACCTGCAGTTCCAGCCCAGCTCCTGCTTGCCAACCATCAAAAACTGTATGCTCGCAATGAGCCGAGTAAAAAAAAAAAAAAAAAAAAAAAGAAGACAAAGATGGGAGAGAAAGGCATCAAAAACGATTTCAATCTCCCCTCAATTTTCTCTCAATAGTTGTCTGTAAAGTTGTTCTCCTCTATCAGGAATAAAGAGAATCCTATTACATATTTCTTATTTTTACTAGCCCTGTTGCCTCTGACGGCCTTTCAACAGCTGTAGTTACCAGTTTATTTGCTGCTTCCATAAAGGTGACTTATAAGCTGTTATCACAAGGCCGGCGAGAAACGTCGATACAAGATTAAAAGGTGTGAGGAAAGAAAGGGACAGACTTCATTAAAGTTGATGTAGAGCTACAAACGCCTATTGATACGTGTGAGACAATCGGGGTGGTGGAGAGGTTGAATTGAGTTTTAGCCCCTCATTGACACCTATGGAGTCCCATTGATTTGTCAGGTGTGGCAGGCTGACGGGGAAATCTTATTTAGTTCAACATTCATTTCCAGACAATGGTAAATATTGTTGATGCTTCTAAAGCACTGAGGAGAAAGCCACGGAGAAGACGGACTTATTCTGTCACAGCTGAGACACGCTGATCCAGAGTAAGACCAGCTGCATGCAGTGTGTTTGGCTGAACAAGTCCTCAATCCTACATAACAACACAGCTTGTTTTCTGTGCCTTCCCAAACAATCCAAGTTAAGTTTATATTTTACATTTTTGTTGATATTTTCTTCAAATGCAAGCTAGTTTTTGGATGTTTTTTGTTTCCAGGAACCCATTGATATCCATTTATTTCTATTTCTTACAGTATAAAACATTTAAAAAATCAACTTAACACGACTTAACATAAAACATATTAATGTACAAAAAATATATTATATATTATACATATAATGCTTCCTCCCGGCTGCTGTCAGGCTCTACAATCAGCACTAAACCACACACGCCGCAATGGACAATCCACTCTCATGCCATATTTCTGAATGTATAACAAATGGTGCAATATCCACATCTCTTTATGTGCAATACAGTATAATTCCTTCACCCTTTTTTTTTTTCATTCTGTGAATTTGTAAATTTGTAAATTATAGGTCTGTATTGTTTTTATTTATTAGATCTTGATTTTTCTTACTCATGTCTCTTGTTATTGTACTATCCTGTATGCTGCTATAACAATGCAAATTTCCCCGCTGAGGTATTAATGAAGATTATCTTATCTTGATAAAAATATGTAAAACCCACCACATAAGATCACAAAAACAACGTACAGAAGTGACATCCAGCCATCATCGTCCAACCCAGTCATCAGAGGATAAAATAACATCACCATTGTTTTTATATGGAAGATACTGATACTGATACTAGGGGCAGTCATGACAGCAACTGGATCGAAAGGCACAAGACCAGAGAGGATGGAGGGCTTTCGGTGGCATGTTTCTTAGGGAATACAAAGGCATAATTGATGAATTGATTTGATACTGATACTCAATACAACACCAAATCCGTGCCTGAAAATAGTTCCCAACAAGTGCGCAATTTCCTCCTATTTGATTATTTATCAATTATTTATTCTTTTAAAAAATGATGTATATGTTTGTGATCTGTCTAGACTAGGAGTGCCAGCAGATGGATTAAGACATTGTTAGTTTTGGTGTTATCTTTTAACGTAAGTTTGGGAAAGTAAAACTATTTTGTCAAGGAAACATCTTCTTCATGATTAAAAGAAAGCATTGTTGACTTTGAGTAGGAAACAGGATGTGAACACAGGCTCCAGTGTTGAAGTTAGACACTTTGAACGCCCAAAAAAGCCACCCTGACCTCCTCCCAAGGAGGTTTTGTAGTTTTAAAACAATACCACGCTACTTCTGCCTTTGCTGCTGAGAGAGGACAATCATTATTCGCAAAACCGCAAGAGGCCGCTTGTCAGGAAAACATAAACATAGGTCATTTCAAGCGTTTGAACAAGCAATTCTGTTGTTTTTCTGGTGAGGACCGTTACCGAAAAGAAAACATATCTTATAGCAAATCCCTGTTCAGAGGGTCATAACATGCGACAAAAATACATCACAGAGAAAAAGAGTGCTGCTGCAGCTGCCGTTGTCTCCCTGGCTGATTACTCACTCAAAGCAGTTTCATACCACGTCATGCTGGTCTGGCCTAGTTTGGCCCTCAGCTCCTGACAACAGAGCGAAGGCTGTAGCAGGTGAAAGAGTTCATTAGAGCAACAAGCTGGGGTCCACAACAAGCAGCCTCTTCACATGGAATAGCAGAGCTTAGCCTTCAGCTGTGACCTCTCCCATCCAACATGCAGAGATAATACAGCAGCACAGAAACCCAAGGCAAAAAGTGTTCACACAGACACGCGCTTTAGTGGAGGCAGAAAGTTTAACAACAAGCGCAGCGCAACCTTGCCTCGCAGCGCACTGCCCCCAAACTACCTTCTACCCAAAACTCTCTGTGCCGTTCAAATATTTTATTTTATTTATGAATATTTACAAAGGTCAAAGCTTCAAAAGTTTGGAAATTGTTGAAAGAAATATGAAGAGTTAAGGTCAAGGTTAGGGGTGTAATGAAGGCAGAAAACAAAATCTCAGCACACATATCTTACACTCTGTGCATGCTGATGATTTTTTTTTTGCCCTCCGCCAACCCTTCAAACTGAGCAGAACATGCACTCTATCTCCCCTTCATATGGGCACAGAGAGCAAATATCTACCCGTGTAACAGGTGTAGAACAGAACCCAGCCACAATATCATACCCCAAATGTCAGTATTTAACCTAGAAACTGAATGAGCACAGATATACGACAATCTATTAAAAATTAACCTAAATTGATGTGTAACCTGATATAACCCAGAAACAGCCTCTTGGCTGCCATCTGCTCTGCGTGAGGATAACTTAGATCATTTATGCATTGTTGCTGTTTTGCCAATAGAATGAATTGCCTCTGATATAAACATTATTCTTTAAACGCTAAGAGAAGTTAAATTGGACTCTCTCTCTAATTGGGTTTCATTCTATATAATGAGGATGTGAAAAGCCAGAAAAGACTGAATCTTCCTAGTAGGTTGCATCACATGTGCACATTGATGTTTTCTCTCCACCCATTCATCTAATACTGTTCTCTGAAGAAGAAAAAAAAGCCAAAAAAATATTTCTCCACATGACCCACAAACCTTTAATGAACTTTGCAATTAGTTCTCTTGGGTGAAAGGCATGTATCGCCTCTAAAAGTTCAGATTTCACTTGTTATTTGTACAGTACAGCAATTTTTCTAAAATGCATCTTCACTTTGGTCCGGCTAGAAAAGCAACAACAAATCAACAAACCCTTAAGAGGCTCTTCTCAAAGCGGGGGGCCGACTTGTAGTTCAAAATACATCGCTTTTTGGTTTTGTGTAATTCAATTAGAAGGAAAGGTTTGCTTCCCCACTGGGACTGCGATGCTTCTTTTGGATTCACATTGACTCTTAAGATAAGTGTCCATTAAATGAAATTGTGTTAGCATTTCTCTCACATTGTGTGTCTCGTCACAAACAACATAGCCCTGTTTTAACCAGTTATGGCAAAAGGCTTGGGTGTCTGACTCACTCAAGCCTTCCTCCTGTCCTTGTTCTACTTGTCTGCCTCCACCAAATGGGTAATGGATTTTTGAGGAAAATACCAGCCAGGAAAATCAGCCAAGCAATCGAAGTGGTCTCCAACAGTACATCCACTGTCTTCGCTGATGACAGAAGAAGCAGTTGAGCTCAAGTATGAAAGATGGACAACATTTCTTTTTACCTGTACTTGCTATTAACAGTTGAAGGTTAAGAACTTTAATCCACCAACTATAATCACTTTGGTTCAGATGTCAAGCTCAACAGCAGAATTCCTCGAAAATCTGACTGTACGTTCTCATCAACATGATTGTACTTGACGAGCAATTACGTACAATCCACAAAGTACAGCCTGTGCACTTGTATTCAGGGGAACACCTTCAAGGCCTGACTTTCTACACCCACAACTGCAAGGACATGACTGCTACTAATACCCCCACTGCTGCTGCTACAGCAACACTACTTCTATAGGTGTGATAGCCACCAATACTGTGCACCCAGGTCAGGTTTGCCAGTCTATTACAGGGCTGATAGAGAAACAGCCATTCACACTCACTGTCCAGCCCAGCATCCCTACGAATTACGTCAGATTGCGGTTTGACGTGCAGTTTGAGGCACATTACAATGCCAGATTAATTCCCTGAACGATCAAGAATGGGGTTTTCGGACTGTTGGATCAATCTGTTGGATTTCTGGCAAGTCAGGAACTTTTGGTCAGCTGTCTTGCAGTTTGAGCAGTTCCACAGTCCAATTTCCGTCATGGCTGCTGTCAAAAGATCCGTTAAATAAACTGCAGTGAGCTTGTGTTAATATTACTGAAGTAATATTTTACATGTTTTGGCAAAATTTCTGGTCTTGCCTGAGACAGTCTTGTGATATAAAATTGAACTTTTCTGCAGATCAGACACACCAAACTTTCAGCCATCTTCGATCCATATTTTTCTCTCAGAAGCTTGCGCTCTCTTTTCTTCTTCTTACTCCCCGTTCATAGCAGAATTGCAGAGCAATTTTGTCAACTTTCCAGGATCTTCTGGCTTGTGCCAAGACCGCTCTTCGCAACTGTTATTACCTGCTTCTTGAAACTGTGTTCTTGTGTGATGATAGACTTGCCATTAAAAGCCATAAAGGTAGTGGTGTGTTACATTACCACCCGAGCAGTTGTAGGTCTTGCTCAACAGCCCTTCTCTTCATTAAAAGTTAGTTAATTGACGGTGAACTGGATATACTTGTGAAGGAGTAATGAGCTGGGAGGGAAGGTCAGGCTCAGTGAATCAGCACTGATCTCACTTGCGCTAATTAATAAAAAGGCAAATCCGAAGAAATTCCAGTCAACTTATATAACGAAGCAGAAAAAGCTACTGTGATAACGTCTCTCTCTACAGGGAATATTTCTCAATAATATTGATACTGTAATCATAAAATGTCCCTTTTTTAAACTAAAACATGTTGAGTTAAGCTTATAAGCACCAAATTTATCTCCTACTCCATCCTCTCATCCTCTGTCCATTTGACTGGTCATGTGCATGTACGTGACTGCCTGTCCCGCTACCCTGCAGTGAGCATGTTAGCCCGTTTATGTGAACACTTTATCATCCTCTCCTCTGTCAGCATCCCGCTCTTCTACTGCCTTTGTTTCTCCACGTCTCTGCTCTGCCGTTTTCAATCTTTTTATTTTTCCTCTTTCACATGCTGGCCAGTCTCCAGTCTGTTCTGCATCTCTCCCCCCGTCTTCTCCTATCTCTTGCTTTATCTCCTCCATCTCTCCGGCTGTCCCTCTCGTTCCTCTCTCCCTGCCCTCCCATCTGCTGATCATGCCCTGATAACTCTGCAGAGGGAGGCTCTTCCCCATCTCGCCGTCCTCCTCTCCTGATGCTCCCCTTTCTGTCAGACTTTCACCAGACGCACTCCCACTACCTGCCTCCCGTACCTTATTTCCTCTCTATCAACCTCACCCCGCATCTTTCATCCATCTCCCTCTTCCTCCCTCGGCCTATTCACAAAACTCTCCATTCATCATTCATCTATCCATCCATCCATTCACCCAGCCAACCACTCTCCCCGTTCCTCCCAACCACTCCAGACCCTACAGCAGTGGGATCAAAATGTAGGGGAGATAGAGCATGAGCCAAGATAAGCTCCCCCCGCAGGTCACTGTCTATGTACCAGCTGATAGGAATCAATCTGCACCCCAGGATACTCCTCCTTTTGTTGTGTTTCTCCTCTCTGTTACAGGCCTCGTTGTTTTATTTTCCTTTTACTTTAATCCTCGCCATTGCTTTTGAAGCCGTGCCCAAAATCATTACAGTGCGATACCATGATCCCCTTTCCCTGCTCGGTGTCATTACAGCATGTGAATTTAGATTTTTATTTTTTTCCTGCTATATTTTATTTACCACATACCATTGGGTGCTCTGTACAGATGCACTCCACATGCCAGAACTATCACTCATGATTTCACATATAAATAGACAAAAACAGCTTGAAAACCAGAATGGAGACCCAGGGTATTGACGTCATCTCCGGGCTAGTCGCTGTTTTACTCGCTTCTGCAACTTAATGCAATTCTTACATCTGCCTTCCTGAAGGGAAACATGTTCTTGTGATTTATTATCCATATCCCTCAGATAACTGAGCATCTATTGTCTTTTATTTTGGTATATTGAAGATTGTGATTAAAGAGTCCGAAAATTACATCTACTCCTTTTCCCCTCATTGAAAAATCCAGAATCTATGAATATGCAAATATTTTTCATTTCAAAAATGTAACTGCCGGACAAAAGATGTCTCCTACTTCACTGGAAAGTCCATGCTTAGTGAATGTGCACTGGAGGCTTCAAGCTCCCACATCACACTTGTGTAAAATTGCATATTGGACCATAATCAGCTTCGAAACGGAGAGACGTTCCCCCTTCAGCGGGTGAATGTGAAGATAGTATTCTAGTGTCTAACTCTGTGCTTACATCATTCTGCACAGTAAAGCTCAAACATCCAAGTCAAGCAACAACAGGCAAAAGACATTTTGGACTTGAGGGGGACTTTAATTCTTGGACATTTTTGTAGCTGTGTGTGATTTAATGACCTTCTCAAAATGGCAATTAACTAAACTAAACTAAAACCGCACAAAGTCCTGTTGACTGAGGTCAGGTTGTGGGACTTCATTTTTAGTCATTTGCAGTTGTCAAGTGTGATTATGAATTAGGTTGTCTTATGTCTGGAACATAACCAGGAAGTTCTGCTTCCTCTGTGACTCTCTATATGCATGCTGCAGCTGATCAGCTGACCATCCCTGAATACTTTATGATCTTTTCTACGGAGGCGCTGTTTAGGAGCCCCGGTTAGCCGAGGATCCCCCGCCTGAGAAAGGTCACAGTAGAGGTGGATGGGAGTGGACCACACACACCTCCTGCCATGGAGAGATTTATCAAGCCAGCTTTGCTCCCTGAAACACATGGTTAATTTAGCAGCCATTACAGGTGACATCTTGATGAATAGAGAGGGCTGTTCACGCATACATAGACAATAGGCATAAACACACACACACACATACAGAGAGAGAGAGAGAGAGAGACACTCATGGAAAGAATAATGGTGATTTTACTGCAGTCTGCAGGAGGACAGGAGATAAAAGTTAGTGTTGGGAGAATGATGTGTCCGGATGGTTTCATTAGCTCAGAGATAGAAGACTCCTGTCTGAGCCATCGGTGATCATTCTAGGGGAAGAAATGATTCTTCACTGCCGGAGATGGACACGTGCACTAACACGGTGACAAACTACCATGTTACTTACTGTTAATCCCAACTACTTATGCAGCGGAGTGATCCTGCCTCTGTAATTAAGGCTCCTGCTACTCAGGATTTAAGACATTTGAAATGCTAAAGGGTGAATTGTGCTACTGTATCTGCGTGCACATCCCCGGAGAAAACAACGAATGCAGCCGTGAGACAACAGGCCATTGCTCATGAATCCCCCCCGCCCATTTATCATCATTTTCATCCCTTAAAACTGATATGTATTGATTTGATGGAGCTGCCCTTCACTGCTTTGAGTGGGAGGTTCCACACACACCACAAATATTTGATCACTGTCAAACATGTGTTGGCTGGGTCTGTGACAAACATACACTAAGCCGCTCCACAAAGAGCTGTCTATTCAAACCAACAGATGATATAGAGTTGTGCTGCCCACACATGCAGGAAGCAGTCTGCCTACGGTTGAACGGCAGCCCAGAAACAGGAGCGGATAGAGAATGTCCTTTATGAGGCAGCGACTCTGCTCATGCTTTCTATCTCTCCGGCGGCTTGGCAGGGAGCAGAGCAGACGTACAGACAGACAATAGAGAAGTCTCCACAGAGATCAGCCTGCACGGCTCCACAGCCACCACTTTCTTCTCCAGTCCCCATGCCTGCAGGGACACCCTAACCCTTTAATATACATTTTGAAAACACGGACAAATTAATTTTGCTGTGCTTTGTTGAATATCAAAGCGCATTCAAGGACTAGCGTCAGATGCAGTGAAAATTGTACCGTGTAAATGAAATGAGAGGCTTGGGAGTACATGGTACTGTAGCATAACTCCTAATAAATAAATATCAGAAAACCAATACTTGTCTGTCTGTGTCTCCACAGAAACAATCATATCAAATGCAAATTTGATTTGATTACAGCCTTTCACCACTAAGGGTATTTTTCTTATACGAGCGTCGTGGAGTGGAGCGGTGTCATTACCATCGGCACTCATCAAGATGCACCCTGAAGGTCAGACCTGATGAATTGGAGAGACAGCTCTGTTATAGAGAGCGGCCATTATCCCTGATACTGAGAGAGATTATTCACTCTCCTGAGATGGGGTGAGGAGAGGAGAGGACACATTGAAAAGGAAGGAAATAAAGGCAGAGAAGTAGACAAAGATTAAAGGATGAGAAATAAAAATAGAAGGGGGAGGGAGTGGGGTCAGGAATGGAGATCCACATCCAGTGGGCTCAGAGAACATCTCAGTGAGGAGTCACTGTGAAATGCTGATAGCTGATCGGTGACAAAACTCCCCAACCCACTTAAAGCTGACACCTCGGTGCAACTGTTTCTCTCCACAGCAGGCAGTCAGGGATGATATCAGTGTACCTGAGAGAAGCTAGAATACTCCCAGCCCAGTTAGAGCTGACACCAGGAAACAGTCTCCCTCCTCCGCTCCCCTCTGTCTCAACTCAACATTTTTTCTCAGCGGAGATGTCCTCTGACAGAATTGTGCACTGAAAGCACTCCACAAGGCTGTTAGCCCGAGATATCCCCTCAGGCTGGAATTTAAGGAGGGAAACGCCTGCTGGTTTGAGTGAATCAAATGAAGTTGATCCGTAACCTTATCACCAAGCAATTTGCCAATAATCTTAAAACATGAGGAAGTCCTATTTTGCCGCTAACTTATATTTGAAACAGGGGCAAAATGCACTGAGCCAAGCGAGCCAGCCTATGGGATATCCTGGCTTAATAGGGGGTCTTCGTGAACCCTGAGCCCATCTTCCAGTCTGTCTCTGCCTCTCTCTGCAGGCTGTGGTGATGAAGTGTTCTGCGCCTGCAGTAGTCCAGCGGTGTGCCATGCATGATAAAGAGCGAGAGATTGTGGGGGAAGCCTGGGGAAGGCTGTGCAACCCAGCTGCTGGTACAAAGCTGCAGGCCAGAAGCCATGCTGTAGGCCGGGAGGTGAATGGATGATTTGAATGGCAGTAAAACGTGGATGCAAATAGGCTTGGTCTGGTACATAAACGCTCAGTCGCATGCATGAAATGACACGCATAAACAAAGGTGAGTGCCTGGATTTATCCGCAGATAGAAAAGCTATGCTAATGCATGCGTGCACACACAAATAACACCCATACAACTCTGCATATTGCGTATCCGTGCACACAGTCACCCTCATGATCATCTACAAGAGATGAATACCAACAAAAACAGGAAATTGAGAGAAAAACAGCCTGTTTTTCTCCCTCTATGACACATCACGTACATTCACCTTAACCTCTAATGTATTACATTCATATCTGAGACATAGGGGTGAAAAGATGTAGACAGACGTAGAAAAGATGAATTTGGAATTCAAATAAGCCCAAAAACAAAGCAGCAACACATTCTCAAAGTAAAGTACATGTCCACAGAGCACACACACACACACACACAAAAAGAAAATAACAGTGTGTGTGCGTGTGTGGGAGCATGTGTGTGTGTGTGTGTGTGTAATGCGTCTACTTCAGTCTCAAAGCTCAGAGGATTAAATTAGAGGAGGAGTGGGCTCTCTGTTGCGAACATGGGAAGGGAGGACCACTTCATGGGTCACACCTTCAGACTCCATCAGCACTCCAGGCCTCATTGAGGAGAAGATCTCCAGGGTCCAGGGGAGGGGGGACAGGATGACCTGAGGTTGGCCGAGGGAGCCCACGCTGAGACGGGCAGACATCACTGTGCGGGTCAACTGCACTTCTCAAGGGTGTAATTAAAAAGTTAGAGGTGTGATTTCTGCTGTTGCTGCAAAACACAGTGCAGTATGTTGCCTGAGGCGAAAGCTGCTCAGTTTCTCTCCATGAGCACTTGTATTTTGGCTATTTGAATGATTCTGATATATTAACATAAAATGTATCTCAATATTAAATTGAAATTCTTCATCTTATTCTTAATCTGAAGTTGAGTTGACTTAGTTTCGCCTGCTTAAAACTGAGATAGACAGACTATGTATTTCAGTCTTCTCCATGTGGTCCATCCTCTACCTACAATCAGTTTCAGGCTGTGATATCTGAACTTTATGAAGCAGTGTGTTCTTGGGAGCCATCGCCACCATTTATATATGTCTGTGGATTGTGACCTGTTCGACCAAAGAAATTCTTTTTTGAATAATTTGAGGCCTGAGGAGGTAAAACTATCAAGTAAGTGCATGAAGAAAGCAAACATTAAAGGACTGTGAAAAATAAATGCTACCACAGATTTCCTATTCTGTTACTCACCACCCCTCAGATTCATCTTGTGACCTCCTCTGGTCCCACTGGTTATATTACACCTGTGTAACACATGTAATGGTCCTCAAACATTACATGCACACTAGCCTCACCCTGGTTTTGATGATTATCAGGACATGACGTTTACATGGAGCATGAGAAACCTGGTAATTAATGTCCCTGCATGCATGATGTTTGGCAGCCTCATCCAGCTACTACCTCAGCAGCAGTGGTGGAAAGTAAGTATTCAAGGACTGTCCTCAAGTACAGTTTTGTGATACTTTACCTTAACTTGAGCATGCTCATGTTCTGCTACTTTGTACTCCGCTAGTTATTTGACAGCTGATGTTACTAGTTACGATGCAGACACACGATCTCCATACAAAACCGATGATCAGCTTACAAAATGTGAAGCATTGCCACATATTAAACTACCCAACAGTATATTAAGTAGTTAAAATGAGCTCCATCTCTACCAGCTACAACATTAAAAGGGGACCTCCACCGAACTGACATATAAAGGTCAGTTTACCAGTGATGGAGAGTACTAATCAGCCTCTAAAAACTGTTGAAGAAGGACTTCAGTGGCTCTAGAGGAGCCCTGTCAAGTCTGACAAAGTAACCCTGATGATGTGGGGCTCGCGGACTACAAATTTGTAATTAAAAGATGCTGGTTGCATTATGGCAAATGTAGGATCCAGAGCCACCCATACTAGGGACTAAATTCGGGCTATCACAGCCACTCCTGCTTTAGTTTTTCCAATTCTTTTTCCAATATGTCTCGTCAAGTCCCCTACATTTTTGGAAGAGTAATACTAAATCACTGGAGTGCCCCTTTAAAAATCTGTTTACTCATGATGCGTCAATAGTAATAATACAGTAAAACACTTAAAAGGAGCCATTCAAGTATTGAATACTTTTACTTTTGCTACTTTAATTACTATTAGTATTTATATTAGTAGTTTACTGCTAATACCTCTGTACATCTTCTCAAGTAAAATTGAATTAATAAGGTACTTTTACTTCGGTAAAAGCTCTTAATACTTTTTCCACCACTGCTCATTGGTAGAGATTGAACCACTTTAGTTTCTGACTACCTGACCTCTACCGGTGTCAGACTTTAACTTTCATTTAGCTACTCAATGCCTCAGGTTGAGGAAGCCCCTGCACACATGGCAGCCTGTATAAGATGTTTACGAGCCACAGTATCCCTGTTTCTATACTCCAGCTAGCGTGTCTTATATGTCTTAAAACCAGGACGAGGACAAATTCAGGTTTCAGAAACCAGCATGGTTTAAATGCGCAAAACATAACCGGGATACTCAAACAACCTAATCATAACTGGGGTACTAGTATGCATGTAAACACATGCTCTACATATGTTATTCATTTAGATGTTGAAGATCAGTACAGAGCACCTGCAGATAGATTTACTTCACCACTGATTATTAAGAAACTGTTGCCTGTTTTGCTTTTCAGGGGGCTTGATTTGCATTGTTATTCAGACCTCTTAGACCTGTTCTTGGATCTAACACTTGGATCTGGTCATAAGATTAACTCAGATATGAAGATCTTGACAGTGGTGGCCTGTGGTGGCAGGATTGGGAGCTCCTCCACTACTTCTCGAGCATAAGGTCAATTTAAAGTGTGGCTCCAGTACTAAAATATCTTTACCTATTGCAGAGATTCTGCATTATCTGGCTGACCCTTCGTCCCAACCAGAGGGAGACACAATGTGACTTTTTTCAAACCAAAATCATATTCAGTTTTTTATTGAAAAGCACTTACACATTCTTTGGCTGCATGCCCTCTCCCGGCCATCGAAACATCAACAAATACTGGCCACTGAAAAAACTTTTAATTAGTTAATCGTGTTTTTACAGGGAGAACTACAGTAATTGAGAGCAGACAGGATCTCATATTGCATTTATTTTGGCAGATTTAATCCTAAAGAGAACATCTGCTTTAGTAGAGAAGAGCTTTCAGCAGCTGTTGATAAACTACGAGCTGTCAGTCATGTCTTATATGCCCCCCCCCACCTCCATCCTCATTTCCCAGAGGGACAGAGAGGGGGGGGGGGGGGGGGCAGAGTTAATCAAAGCAGTAGTCTCGCAATTAAGTGACAGCGAAAGTTACAGGATTGTATCTTGAATCCATTCGGCTTACTTCATGCCTGGGATGAGGGCTCTGAGTAGACTCTGTTGAGTCTCAGGTTCAGTGATTAAGCTGGTCATGGCATATAAGAATACAAAAGAGCAGTGTTTTTACACTGCATTTTCGTGTTCAAGTGAATCTGTACGCCGTCCAGGGGAAAGCGTTGAGCGGTACAATCACTGTTTTGTTTTTAAAAATTCATCCTCTGTCATGCATATTGAGATTAAATCCAAATGTTTTGTGATGTTCATCAGCTTCCCCTATGAATAATTCCAAGAAGCTTCATTCCGACTCAGGCAATTCGCTCTGATGGGACTGAAGGTTATCCAGATGGATCCGGAGCGTGGCCTCAGTGTATGATTACATGTTTAGCTCCAATATTGATGTAATCCTCAAAGGGTATTACCCTGTAGCAGCCTACCTGTGGATATGCATCATGGGGATTTAAATCTGCACCCGATCTCCTCTCCATCTCGCCCCTGCAGCTTTTTCTATCAAACGGCGGCGATTCGGCACTCTTCTCCTGATGGGGTGCTCCTCTATTCTCCAGCTGCAGTCGGACAGCTGACCCTCTAGCCAAGGTGCCTCTTCTGAATGTCTCTGAATGTTTTATTCATGGCACCTGTAGAACACAGTGAACTGCTAGACCACAACCAAAACAAAACGACTCAGTCACCTCAGGAGAATCACTTTCCCTGTTGAAATAAGACACCTCACATCTCTGTGGCGGCGGTTCTGTTATCTTCCTACCATGCAACAACCACGCTGCGACAAATAAATCCATTTTACTGGATGAGAATCGTGAATCAAATATTCTTATGCTTTTTTGATCCACTCTATTTGACTGAGAATATATTCTTATTTCTTGGATGTTGTCAAGATTGGATTATTTACATCCCTCCAAAATAGCTCCACTGTTCTGTAGTTAGCTACAAATCCATCAGAGCAGTTCTGAGTTAAGTTTCTTGCTTAAAGAAATTGTTTGACATTTAAGAATACAGTTTATTTGCTTACTTGCCAAGAATGAAGTAAGACAATTCCACTCTCATATCTGTATCTCTTTTTTAAATGTTATTATTGTTATTATATTATACTTATTGTGTAAACTGTAGCACAGATGGACAATAAATTCTACTTTGTACTTTCTACATTTCTACATACTGATGTCCTGACATCACGTCCAGGCTGACCTCTGCTCAATAGCTTCTGTAACTCAGTGCAGTCTCTCAGTCAGCATGTCTTGCATTGGTCTTTCTGAAAAAATGAAGGGTGTTTGTGGGGTAAACTGTCCATATTCAAAGACAAATCAGCATCCACTACAGCCCCTGCGATAAAAAATTGAAACCTTATCGATTTTAACAAAGTTAAATGATTACTTTGTGAACGCAGAAAAAAATACAAATCCCATGACAATTTGCAAGCACGGTATTGCAAGTACTTACGTCATGGTAACTTAGTTTCATCCATAAAATTCACCAAAGCTCTCCTCTTAAGTCATTTTTCTTTTTTTCTTTTTTTTTTTAGCTGTAATCTCTGTCCTGCTGTTATTACAGACTGGGCTTGAACATGGACTGTGACATTTTAGCCCACTAAGGTGTAGGGCTTGTGGGAAATGGTGTTCATTAAAGGCTGCTAAAAGAAAGACGGCTAGATTAGTCATTAGCGTTGTTTTAAATGAAGTTTTCTTACTTCTCCAACAGAACCTGGAAGTTACGGTTTCACTTCGGCTCTGTAAGGCTACATCCACCAGTCAGTTAGTTTAGCTTAACATAAAGACCAGAAACAGAGTCAACCAAATTACAATGTAAAGAAACCTATTTGGAACATTGGAAAGAGGAAACTAAAAGCCATTATCTGGCCTTAGAAAGAGATTATGAATTGGCAGAATATCTCTTTACTTTCAGAGATAGAAAGCAGAGACAGATCCCAAACAAGTACAGGCTCAGTGACCACAAATTGGCAATCGAAAAGGGAAGACACAAAAAATCATGGCAACAAAAAGAAAACAGAATTATGTGTTCACTGTTCGACGGGTGAGGCTGAGCCAGAGATGCACAGAGGAACATTTACTTAAACAAGTGAAATTCTGTAATTTCAGAGTTTATTGACCTCTAAAAAAAACAGGGCAAATCTTGCTGCCCAATATGTATCAACATGCCACAACCGGAGGGACAGTGAATGACCTAGACCTTTATGCTAAATTAAGCTGGCCAACTGCAAGTAAGCAAAAAAGGTATTTCTCACAATGTTGAACTATTGTTTTAAAACCAGTGCAGCTGTAGTTTTTACAAAGGAGAGAGCATGCCTCTTTAACTTCTCCACCCCTGATCCTTCAAGGCAATCAGTGGATTTGAGCCAGTGACACTTTTGATCACAAAATTTCTTCTCTCTCATGAAAAATGCACGAATATCCCTCATGATCAATAACGCCCCGTACAACTGGATCCCAGGTGATCAGGCAGAGTGCATAATACACCTCGTGTGTGACAGCCGTGTATTGTAGAATGACTGAAATTGATACAACGTCAATGTTCAGTAATCACAGCGCTGCCTGTCTCTTCTCCTTGATCTTTCAGAGTGAATCAGAGTCAGACTTTGATCAGTCTCTGGCGCTGTACCCAGGGACCGACAAAAAGAGACAGGCAGCACAGAGGAGAGGACAGATACAGCCATGTATTTACCCCTGCATTTCAATTTCACTAATGATTATTCACGTCCAGTCACTGTATAACAGCTTGGAGGAAGCCAAGTGCTGAGCCTTTATTATAGAAGATCTGAGTGAACATTATTGCTTTTGCTGCATGAAACAAACGCTTCAAGCAATTATAATGATTATCATTATCTGCTGAGAGACATGCTCGACGCAAATTGGCTCTATGTCAGTAATTAAGAGATGCACCCCTTCTTTTGGAGGGGGGGTGTGGTGAGTGAAGTTTTCATGGTGCTTTTAAAATAAAAAGCCAGAGTAATGCTGTGCAGAATTTTAATATCCTACCTATGGGGGATAATTTGACCCCTTCTCTCAAAAGGTTCCACATTTGAATGTTATCACCTTTCACAATGGCTAATTACATATAAGAAAAAGCAAGCGGGAATTTTTGCAGCCTAATTTGAATCTTTATACCCTAAAAGGCCAACCAACACAAGAAATGTGCTGTCCAAGTCGGGTCTGAGTTGTGTAATTGTACTTAACACAGTAGTTTTTTTTCTAATTTCCTAATTCTTGTACTGGAAATGGCCCAAGATTGTGTGCGGCCGTGTGTAACAGTCTAATTTCCTCTCCATGCCAGGTCAGGAGAAAGTAGCTGCATTAGAGCCACGTATTTAGACCGTCCCCATAGTAGCAGCCTTCAGTTACAGTAGCACCACCAGCCAGACCAGGTGTGAGTTTATGTGTACATTAAATTGCACATTCATTTTGATTTTTATCACCTTCCACTGCTCTCACTGGGGTGTTGCTGTGACAGAATGAGGTAAGGCGCAGCATGAGCAAAAGGGTGGCTACAGTATAAAGCAATGCTAGCTAGAGCCAAACACCAGATGCTGTCATAGAAGAGTATTATTCGTTTACATCCAACATCCTCTCCTCTCAAACAAAAACAATCCTCTCCAAACTTTGCCTCACTTCACACGCAATGAAAACTTTTGAGAGGATTGTTTCAGGGCATTTCAGAGTTTTGGCAGGCAAATTCATGGACCCACAGCAATTTGCTTACCAGGCCAAAATTAGTGTTGAGGATGCCATTCTTTTCATGCTTCAAAAGTGTACGCATACTTAGAAAATGCAGATAGCTCTGTCAGGGTGTTGTTTTGATTTTTTCTAGCGCTTTTAACACCATCCAGCACAGGCCTCTCTGCTCCAAACTCAAAGACATGCTGTTTCCTTCTTCCATAATAAATTAGGTTTAGGACTATCTATCAGCCAGACCAATATGGTATATGTGCAATACCTGTCCACATTCTCCCCAACGTGATGCACTCTCCCTCTTTCTATTTAGCTTTTGCACTGCAGACTCCCAATGCAACCAACCTGCTCGTCACATATAGATTGTTTATCTATCTATGTATCTATCTATCTATCTGTTAGATGTGGTGGGCAAGTTATTTGAAAAATGTGATCAATTGCTCGTTATTATTTAATAATAAATACAAAATAAGACATTGTGGTTTACCAAGGTGGTATTTTCTGACCATCAACAACTCGCTTAACGTTAGCCACGCTGACTGTACGCAACACAGACAAGTCCCGTCCTCACAGTGAAGCAGCAAGGTTCACACAACCAAAACCAGATCAATAGGCTGTTAGCAAGTTAGCAAGCCGGCTAAGAAGACACAACATATAAATATGACAACTTTGGAGTTCGAGGCTCGCCGCGTACTGCACCTACGCTGTCAAAATCCCCGTAAGACAGAGAACAAGTTGACCCCCAAATTGTCAATGTATTGACGTTTTACTGGAGATTAGCAATTGTAATGTAATTACTGAATTCCAAATTGTAATCTCTTACACTAGCCTACTCATTACTGTAAAAAGTAATCACATAAATTAGGTTTAGGACTATCTATCAGCTAGACCAATATGGTATAAGTGTAATACCTGTCCACATTCTCCCCAATGTGATGCACTCTCCCTGTTTCTATTTAGCTTTTGCACTGCTGACTCCCAATGCAACCAACCTGCTTGTCACATATAGGTTGTTTATCTATCTGTCTATCTATCTATCTGTCTGTCTACCACTGTATATATCTAACTATAAGTATTCATTTAAAAAATCCTTTATAAAGAAAAAGCTTTATATGTTACAGAGAAATGATGGAAAATCAAGCTCTTCTGATTATTCAGACTAAGTGGAGGTCACAAGTAGAAGTGGGTGGGAGAACTATAAGCGATCCTCCACTTGCAGGTGAGTATTCTTCAAGGGTTTAGAGGGGAAACAGAAGAAGCGCTGCAGACAATGCAAAAGGGCACAAAAAGAATCGCACGCCAAACACCTCACAGCAGAGAGAGAGAGGGTGGAGAAGGTGAAAAGAGAAAAGAAGAGGATAATAAGATTGATGTGAGGTTGGAGGAGAGGAAGACAGAGCGGAGGAGTGGGTGGGTTGGAGGGGCTGTTACTTGGGTGCAGGCGGCTTGGGAGGGAGAGAAAGTGTGAATCCATGGGATATTAGATGTCCTGACCTGGCCAGTGGAGGGCGTGAGGATGGATTGGCCACCACGGACCCACTGAGAAAGCAAGAACAAGAAAGAGAGAGAGATGGGGTGATGGAGGTGTGGAGAAAAAGAAGGGAGTAAGGAGAATATCAATGGCCAGACAGAGACACGTATGGATTTCTCTTCCTTCTCTTCAGAGCCTAACTTTACAGCAGCACAGGAGTGGATCGAATTGGGTGGGAGAGAAAAAGTGCCTGCTGATCCTCCCCAGAGAAATCAACACTTATGCATGAAAAGCTTCTTTGACTGTTAACTTTGTTTCCCTGCTCGTTGTTCAATGGGATGCACTTGTTTTTTCATGTCCTGTTTACAAGTCGACACCGTAAAAGCAACATAAGGTGGTGACAGAAAATAATGAAAACCACATAAATGATAAAAAGCAAGTCCATGCCTCTGAGTGAACTAATAATAAAAAAGGAAATTTATGAATAAGTGTGGTTATTACAAAGTGCTGCCTTGTGACTATTTGCATAATTCCAATTATTGCACAATGACACAGTTCCTCCCTGATGTGATTTGTGCTGACTGTTAATACCATCAGCATAAACAAAGGAATATCGCATTGATTCTCAAGCTGAGCCTGTCATTGTATGCATCAGAATCCATATAATATAAAACTGGAATATGGAAAGACAGCCGGAGGTTGTGCTAGTCAAACATTATAGACTAGACAAGACTAGAATAGAATAGAATAGAATAGAATAGTTCAGACAATAGACAATCTCACCACAAGGTCCACGCTGCTCTGGATCATGCCATGATTATGATCTTGATGACCTTGACCATGTGATGGTGGGATTGCTTTCTCAACTGCTGTTTCAAAGGTCAACATGGTCGAGAAGTCCTTAAAGGGATAATAATGATAATAATAACATCTGTTCATGAAGATCATGTGATGTGATCTAAAGCTCCAGAATAGCTACTAAAAAGACCTTGTTGTGAGATTGTTTTACAAGGTCCATGTAGTAGCTGTTTTTGGAGCTTTCAAATGTTATCATAATCATATCATGACGAAGACCATGTGATACAGTTGAAAGCTCCAAAACAGCTAATAAATGAACTTTGTACGGATATTGTTTTCTCAACTGCTGTGAATGTCATCAATGAAGTTTGAAATTTAGACCAGAATAGAGGAAAATAGAATAGAAAGATTCTAAGCATGTTATCCATACGGGCGCTGCACTTGTAAACTGAAAGTGTCTGCTCTGTGTAGCAGCAGCACAGCAGCAGCAGTCAGAATTCACTTATCATGTGATGAGAGTAAGGAGAGTTGACCAACAAGACAATGGCAGACCTAACGTTGAAGGTCTTCCCTATCAAGGACTGCCTTCTTTCACCTCCGTAACATTGCAAAAATCAGGAAGATCCTGTCTCAAACAGATGCAGAAAAATTAGTCCATGCATTTGTCACGTCTAGGCTGGATTATTGCAATTCCTTATTATCAGGCTGTTCCAATAAGTCCCTGAGGACTCTCCAGTTGATCCAGAATGCTGCAGCACGTGTACTGACAGCAACCAGGAAAAGAGATCATATTTCTCCTGTATTAGCGTCGCTGCACTGGCTCCCTGTAAAATCTAGAATAGAGTTTAAAATCCTTCTCCTCACCTACAAAGCTCTTACTGGTCAGGCACCATCATATCTTAAAGAGCTCATATTACCCTATTACCCCACTAGAGCACTCCGCTCCCAGAGAGCAGGGTTGCTTGTGGTTCCCAGAGTCTCCAAAAACAGAACAGGAGCCAGAGCCTTCAGCTATCAAGCTCCTCTCCTGTGGAATCGGCTCCCAGTTTGGGTCCGGGAGGCAGACACACTCTCTACTTTTAAGAGTAGGCTTAAAACTTTGCTTTTTGATAACGCTTATAGTTAAGGGCTGGCTCAGGCCTGCCTGGACCAGCCCCTAGTTATGCTGCTATAGGCCTACACTGCCGGGGGACTTCCCATGATGCACTGAGCTTTCCTCCTTTCCCTCTTCATCTTTGCACATTCATCACAGTCCAATGCATGTTACTAACTTTATTTCTTCCCCGGAGTTTCTTTGTGCTTTGTCGACTTGCAGGTCGCTGTGGATCATGGTCCTGGTACGCCTGGGTGCTGCTGCCGCCATGGGCCTGCCTGACTCTCATCACTACAGTTATTATGTTTAGTCATAGTTCTGTTACTATTAAAGCTGCTATTATTAATCTCAGCTAGTATTACAGCTATTTCTACTGCTAGTGCTGCCATACATCTTTGCCTATCTGTGTCTCTACGTCTATCTCTCTGTCTCTGTCTCTCTGTCTGTCTGTCTGTCTGTCTGTCTGTCTCTGTCTCTCTCTCTCTCTCAAAGCAGATGACCGCCCACCTAGAGTCTGGTTCTGCTCGAGGTTTCTGCCTCTTAAAAGGAAGTTTTTCCTTGCCACTGTCGCCAAAGTGCTTGCTCATGGTGGGAACTGTTGGGTCTCTGTAATAACATTATAAAGAGTCGGTCTAGACCTGCTGTATTTTGTAAAGTGTCATGAGATGACTTTGTTGTGATTTGGTGCTATATAAATAGAAATGAATTGAATTGAACTGAATTGAATTGAAGATCAAAGTAAGCACACTACAGATGTTGAGCGTCATCGACGAATATCTTTTCTTGTAAATTGCCTGTTGAAACAGAATTTATTAACCGGTAGGAAGATTTCCTGACCATTGCATTCCTAGACCAGAATAAAAGAAAATAGAATAGAACAGAATAGAAGTGAATATAATCTAACCACAAGGCCAATTGAGTGGCTGCTCTGGAGCTTTGGATCATATCATGATGAAGATGATGTGATATGATTGAAAGCTACGAATGAACAGCTGGACCTTGTGGTGATATTGCTTTCTCAACTGATGTTTTCAAGGTCGAGAATGAACTTTGAAACTACAATAGAATAGAAGAGTTTAACGGCTATGTTACTTTATCTGTTTATTGGTTAAGGATCAGTCCCCCTGACAGTTTTATCTCAACTGTGGGTGTTCAAAGCATTGAAAAATTACATTGGAAAACATGAACTGGAACATGTCTTTCTGGTTTACCTGGATAATCTACAAATCTCGCTGTAACCAGTTTTCATTTTAAATATTTCTCAGGTACAAAGTAGTGAAGTGGTGAATATCTCAAAACCTCTGAAACAAAACCGAAATAATCTACATACCACAAAGTAGGTAAGTAGGAAAATGTACTTTTTGTGATTCGGTGAACTGACCCTTTAAGCTTGATCTTTTCTAGGATAAAGCATAGAGTAGAACAGAGTAGAACAGAGTAGAATAGAGCGATGGCCTTTGATCCCCTACGGGGGGGATCGCCTGTGAAGAAGATAATGAGTAAATCAATAAGGCTGGTTGTAAAACTCAGGCTAAGTCATGCCTGCTCAGTTGGGGGTAAGCTGTGTCTTACCATCAGCCCTCCAGCATCAACTGAAACATAACTGCAATGTGCTACATGTGCTTGTGCTCGTGTGAGTTTCTCAGCTTGCGTCACTGTGTGCATCCAAGAAAGGGATATGGAAGGCACTGAGATGAGAGGACCGGGCATGTGCGAATGCTCCACCTGCCACATCCCTGTTAAAATACATGCTGTCTTCTGTGACAGGGACAGAAGTAGAGCGGAGGGTTCAAATGAAGCCACAGTGCTGTGCTGTGGTAGGCAACTTTTCTTCCCACTGTGGATTTCGAGTGTAAAAACAATGCTGAATTGTGCCTTTTCTGGTTTTATAGATTCTAGTTTGGCATTCTGGAAAATAGACTTATTCGCTTGAAAAACTCAATACCACTTTGATATCTTTGTGGCAAAAATAAAGCTACAGGCAGCAGCCAGCTAGCTTAACTTAGCTTAGCATAAGGATTGGAATGCTACAACTGAGATACAGCTTGTTAGAGAGCTTTAGAGGTCCTGGTCGGTGGATTATCTGTCAGAGCCGTGTACCTGTTTCCTGTCTTTATGCTAAGCTAAACTGCTGCTTTAAATATATATTTGAAATGCATAATTTGTTTTGTATTTGACGGTGCTGGGTGAAAAAATCACTCCCCTCTCTCAAACCTTTTTTGTGTGCATTTGATTGGCAGCCTGGGTTACACAGGGTATAACCCTGTACACCAATCCAGACTCACATTGTATCTGTGTGCAGAAACATTCATCATTGAGCTTAAATCCCTCCTAAGCAGAACACTTCGAGCTGCAAATCGAACACAATCATTTGCTCAGAGTCTTATCAGTAAGAGGTCAGTGAGAGGGTGACTACAGTGGAAACATGCAATATGACCCTTGTTATACTGCAAAACTAATGCATTCGCTTTAGCTGTGGGACATTGGACATTTTACAAAAAAAAAAGAATCACAACAATTTGACATAATTGGTCATGTTACTTATTACTCATGCCACCCGCATGCTCCACGAAGCTAAATCAATGAGTTACTGTGTTAAGCTCTTAATTGCCAGCAAACAAGAGCACCAAGCGCATTAAATGCATGGCACAGAAATACTTCAGGTGTTTAAGAGACTGTATATGTTGCTACAAAGCATGAATTGTAAAGACTGAAGACATGCTACTGAGTATAACAACACCTACAGTAACCTTATCAGCAAAGGGAGCAATGTACTGCTACATGAATGATTGCTTGTGAATTTAATATTTTTTGCTGTTTGATCATTTAGTCTGTTTGATATTTCATTCATATGAAATCTAGTTTAGTGAAACACTGTTCCAATTCCCTAAAGGGAAAGGCACTTTGTATTTTTGACATAAAAAAAACACTGTATTTTGTTTTGATTCAGGTTGTGGTTGCACTATTTTGTGGTTTATTTCATACGTTCATATATTTGGACATTTTTATATCTCGTATCAAAATACGTCCTGACACACACACACTACTTTTTTCCTCTCATCCCTGCTCATAACCAACCCATAAAAAATGCATCCCCAAACCATGATTTCTACTTTTGACCCATTTTACATCAGGCAAGAAACGTGAGCGAACTACATGAGCTACATTCTTGCCATTTGTTATTCTAGTTATCTGTTCACATCAAAGAGGTGTCCAGTAAGAATACTTTGAGGATGTTAATATTTCACAGTCTTGCAACTCCTATAATGGCCATTGTACAAGAGGAGAGGAGAGGAGACCTGGGGTTGGTTATATATTCAGGACAGAGCCTCACTCTAATCCACATACACTCCAGCTCTGTCCCCCATGTGTGCCCTGCCCTTAAGAAGACAAACAATGGATATCCTTCACTCTCCTCCAGATCACCTCTTTCAACAAATTATCCTTCATCTATTGGCCATCTTTCTTCATCTCTTTCACATACACATTTATCTGTATATTCTCATGTAAAGCAAAGAGACCCATCAATACAAAAAAAAAAAAAACAACGAATGCCCACATGAAAAAGATTTTATGCAAAAGGCGGGGGGGGGGGGGGCTGGATCACTTTCTGTTTGTGTAAGAGGGATTTTTAGTTAAGCCCAATTTAACAGTCAGTGAGTTTAAGCAAAGGTGCTCCATACTTTCTATTCTGCAGCATAAACACTCAATATATGCTAAGCCTCATTCTCTTGGTGTGCATAATGCTGCCTGGATCTCACCGAGCTCCCGTGCACCCGCACACATGGCCCCATCCTCCTTACTCCCTCTGCCAATAGCTGCCAAGGAAAATCAATATGTCAATACACATCGCAAATGTTGGGTCTTGACTTTGCAAGGTAATGTCTGCTTGTCTCTGCAATTTTGCTCTGTGCGCACAAGGAAAAAAAGAACTTGTTCCTTCACTCTCCCACGGACACTGGGTGATGAAAAACATAAACATCACAGGTACTCAATGTTATTTTCTGGCCTCGAATATGACAGGGACATTCTCTACAGTGTCTCTGTTCATCCTTCACATACTCAACAGAGACTGCTGTGCACAAAACTTCAGTTTTTCTTCGCTGTTGTTAAAACCTGACACCCACAGAGCTTGCAATTGGGAATAGAGGGAAGCACAAGTAGCATCTTTCCATCCATTCATTAGCAGATTTCTCACCCTTTCATAAACTTGTAGAAAAAAAGAGGATTCGGGCAGATTTTAAATGGAAACCACAGCCCTGAGACCACAGTGCTGTATCCAGGTTTCATCCCAAGGTTCCACAGTATTTAAGCATGGTGCTGAGAGGAGTGGGAGGGAAATGCTGAGGAGGAGGAGCAGCGGGGCTCAGCACTAAGTGCCCAGAGACCCCTGTCTCTCCGAGAGATCGGTTCTTCTCTGAAAACTCTATCTACACCTAATCCTGTCTCACAGGGACACACACCCATGCATGCACATACAAATGTGAGCATGCAAATACACGTGCAGCTGAATTATGCTTACACACACAATGAGTACATATTGCACATAATCACAGCAGCTGCGGGAGCATCGCATCCTCTATGGTAGGACTTGTAGTGATGACTTTAGAAGACTAGCTAAATGAGGAATAATGATATTTTTCACATTTAAAGACCGTTTTCTTATTATGCACTAGTTCCAACACGCATATCACAGCTGAGTTGGCTAAGGGGCTGATCGCTTGCCAAAAGCACATGTTGAAAGGAGTCTTTTGCAAAACATATGAACCCTCTCCCAGTAGAGTTCTTGCGCAGTACAAAGTGTGTGACAGATGAGTGAGGCTGGAACACTCTGAAACATCTTCAAGAGTCAGGCTGCCCTACCTTAGCATCTGAATATGCATGAGATTTCAAATTAGCAAGCAATTTCTCTTTTTTGCATTTCAAATCCACACACGCTGCCTCCTCAGTTGTCACATACTGTGCACGTACCTGACAATAAACAAAAACTTTCAAGCGCTCTCGGTTTTTCATATTTTATTTAGATATAATTTTCCATCATCAAGCACAAGGAGCACCAACGCCAGTTTGATCTGGGTTTTTTGAGAGAAGTTTCATGAATAAGGGCACTAGGGACAGACCAAACAACCCTGTCAGACACCAGCAGTGTCTGAAACCCATCAAGGTTGCTTTCTCTCCAGGGATTGTTAGTCGCAGCCACTCACACGCTGTCTTGTTCTGTTTTGATCCAGGCTTAGCCCTCAACAGCTTTTTGGATGATCAGTGATTTTGCTGCAAAAAGGTGACTCATGAATAATAATATGTTTTCAAGTGAGGTAAATTAATTCTTTGGCGCCATGTCAATACCCACACTTGGAATAAACACAACATTGACATGTCTCCAATTGGAGGTGAAATTATCATAACGGAAACTGCTGCTGCTGCTGCTGCTGCTGTTAAAAAGGATTGCTAGCTACTCCTGCTGGCACTGGTATAATTACTACTGACCGCAGACATGTCATTCACATAAAAAACATCAAAAATCATCCTTTACAGCTGCTGCATAAGGATGCCTATAAACTCCAAAACAAGGTGAATGACGTTATATCACCATATAACATGTTACCAAGCAGGCTAACATTGCAGTTTTGTTTATGGCCATGTGACAACTGGAAGTCTTTCATTCATCCTCCTCCACCCTTTAAGCTCTAGTTTGGTTTTCACCAACTTCTAAGAGAAATGTCTTGGTCCCAGCTAGCTAGGTGTTAAATATTAACATTTTTACCAGCTAGTTGCTAACTCTGTCTGCTTTCTGCAGGAAGTGCACAGTAGTTTTAGGCTACTGGAAATGAGGTCTGTGAGGTTTATAACAGGCGTGTTCTTTTTTATTTTCAAATATTTACCTTTGATTTTTGCACATTTGCGTGAATATTTAATGTTCTTGAGAGAAACGTTTTCAGATTTAAACATACATATATAAATCCTGCATAAATCACGTCCTCAACTAGACAGATGATCATTATCTTCACAAACACAGACACATATAGAAACACCCAGGATGCTACTTTTCCCAACTGTGCTTTATGCATCAATTGTTTGATTCCTGCAACATTGGGTTACATTGTGTGATGAGCTGAGACATTTGCTCTGACAAACTTTGGACACACACTAGCCTTCAGTGTTTGTTTGAAAGGTTGAAATAGACAGTACTTTCTTGGCCAGTCTTTATTTAAATAGTTTTTGCAACATCTATCGACATAACAACCACAATAATGACAAGGACATACCTCTGCCTGTACAGACATTGATTTGTGATGTCCAGATGCCTTGCATTGTTGTGGAGGTAAAATTCTGTCAAACCAAGACTCCACGGTGAAGGAAACCTTGGGAACTTAACATCAGAACGACTCGGTTCCTGGCAGCGCAGCTATAGCCACGCAGGTGCAAAGCCATGTCCGGAGATACTACACATGGTATCATATACTGTATATAAGCCTTATCTCACATCCAGGCACACCCATCCAGGCAGTATTAGAGGTTTTTTTTTCTAATTTCAAGTTTGTCTAATTAAAATAGGTAATTCACATTATACAGAAATGTCTTAGTGATGCACAGCCCAGTAGACTAGAGGCCCTGCTCCAAAGCCATTAGAGCTTCCCAGTGTAAAAACAAAAGTCAAATTCCACAATTTCCTCCAGGCTCATATTTCTATAAAGTAATTTGACACTATTTAATCAGAGATGTGTAAAATTGGTCTTTTCACCACTGGATTCCACTCATTGCTCTCAGGTAAGGACAAACTAATTAATCTATAATCCATGGCAGGCTGTAATTTATTGAGATGAAGTCACACACAACCCTTCCCCTCCTCTCTGCCAATATCCACCATCCAGAGTAAAGTGTCAACTAGAGAGAAACACTGCAATGGGTTTAGACAGAAGAGAAATCAGCAATATACTGCATCCTTTGCTTCCCATCCTTTTCATTTGGTTACTTGGTAAATCCTTGGTAATTAATCATATTTGTGATTATTTTTCACCTGTTCTAATGTTACAAAAAAAAAAAAAAAAAAAAAAAAATATATATATATATATATATATATATATATATATATATATATATATGTATATATATATATTGTGCTGTTTTGTTGTTTTCATCAGTGGCTTGGTGGTTACTGATGTTTCCTCACAACAAGAACAACCTGGTTTTATTATACATTCTAAAAATCCAATGAATTCTATTGTCTTTGGTGATGCCCTGACTTTTTCTCTAGCGCTCCCATGAAGTTGACATTTGTGGGTCAGAGTAAAATATCTCAACAACTACTGAATGGATTGACATTTGCTACAGCTATTCAAATTGGCAAATGTTAGCACGTTGTCACGCTAATCTAAGAGGGTGAACAGGCTAACATTTTATCTGTTAAACGTCAGCATGTTTGCATTTCCAGTGTTAGCATGTTAGCATGCTGATGTTAGTATATCATTCAAAGGCACCGCACTGGGCGTACAGTCTCACAGCGCATGGCTGTAGACTCTTAGTCTTGTGTTTTCTTTAATAATTAGTCATTTTCTTAGCCGATGAAATGTCAAAAACAATAAGAGAGCATCCAGAGCTCAAAGTGATGTCATCCAAATATGTACTTTGTTTGACCAAAAATTGAAAGCCCATTTGTGAACAGAGCTGAAACAATTATTCAGTTTATTGATGAGTCAACAGACCGAAAATGAATCACCAACAATTCTGATAATCTATTAATCATTTAAGTCATTTATCACGCAAAACTGTCAAACATTCTCTGGTTTCAGTTTCTCAAATGTCAGAATTTGTTGCCTTTCTCTGTTTTATATTATCATAAATTAAATATCTTTTGGGTTTAGAGTGTTGGTTGGACAAAACAAGATATTTTCACCGTGGACTCGATAGGACTGATAGGAACTTGTGATGGACATTTTTCACAATTTCCTAAAATTTAAATAATGAATCAGTTAATTGAAAAATAATGATAATGAAAATAATTGTTATTCGCTGCCCCTGTTTAAAATGAGATGAAATACTGACAGGCAAAAACAAATAATATTTTTACTTGGTAAATAATTTAAATGATGACCAATTATATACTATAACTTATAACTATAAAATAAAATAACTATACTTTTCTGTCAATCAATTTATCAACTAATTAATTGACTAATTGTGTCAGGAATGGACTGAATTATGGAGCAAATGATAGCTAATCACTTACTTTAACGCTTGGTCCTCCTGCTGATGCCAGTTACTTGATTCTGTCCAATTTGCATCCATCCAATTGAGGTTGGTTGATGTATTTGTATCTAAACCAGAACAATGTGGTGGTGATTTATGTGTTTTTTATGTGACGTTTGGTGACTCACACAAAGACAACAGAGTGAAGATGTTAAGACAGAGACAATAAATAGTGCAGATGGGAAATACATTAGATTGTGCTCATGTATATCCAATGGAAACATAAAAGGAACAACTGAGTGCCCTTCATAGCAATAGACAGTTTACAATGGCCCTGAGGGGAAGATGACACACTGGGGGAGAGGAGACACAAGTGTTTTGATTAGTAATACTAATTATCTTCAGACCGTTAGCAAAGAAGAGAGAGCATTAAGTTAAATGGCCTGCTCCAAATTCTCTTTCTTTCAGCAACATAAATAGCTAGACTACGAATCAGATCTTCATCTCTTTCTTATTCTCTCTCTCTCTCTCCCCCCAACTCCCCCCTCGTTTCTCTCCCTTTGAGGAGAGCAAAATGAGTCGAGATCTTGTTCATTACAATGAAATCAGACAACATTAAATTGTTCTCCTATTAAATCAGCCCTTTGTCAGATGAGACATCTTCAATACACAGCAACAATATGACAACTCAGTTCCTGCACACACCCAACGTCTCTGCAGACCAATGAATGGGTATCCGGCTCTGCTGCCACACTTAGATGATAATTATAGTATATATTGTCACAGTGGATGCATCCTGACAAAACACAAACACGCCATATGCAGATTGGCCAGTTTAACAGGCTGAGGATAAATCAACATTTAGTGTGCACCGACGCTGGGGAAATATTTATCCTGGAGGACAAACGATGTGTGTGACAAAGCAGCCATATTGGGAGAAGTAAATCAGGCAGATTAACCGTTCTGGTGTTCTGGTGATGTTGTGTTCCCAGACATGTTCTAGTAGGACAGATGGAGGCAGTGAGACATGCAAACCCTCATTGTTATCATCACAGACTGGGCAGGGCAGCATTAGAATTAATCAAATGAAAATAAACTCAGCGTGATCGGTACTTGATTACTTATGGTGCAAGGACCTAAAATGAGAATTAGCAGGGCCTCAGCTTGTGGGCTGGACCACGGAGGATCACCAGCTAAAAAAAAAGATTTCATCTGGTTTTTTTTGGAGGGGATATTATCATTCAGGTCTGCAATGCCTTTTCCCTCTAGTCTCAGCATCATCACTCTCCCGCACAGGTGTTTTTTTAAACCCCTCTGCCACTGTTCCCTTTAACTCCCCGATCATACTCTGTCAACAAAATGGTGTGCTTCTCTCTCTCTCTGTCTCTCTCTCTTTTTCCCTGTCAGACCAGACTGTCTGATATTGATGTCAATCCGTTGGTAAGGTCCAGCCAGTCGAATGAAAGGTCAGAAAACAGACTCTATATTCCTTTTCAGTATAGCAACCAAAGTCACCCACATGTAATACTGCGCGGCTGCATTATCCATCTTGATGAAAAGACACGGCGCAATCTTTCATCTGACCTAACTGAGAAATGTCATCTCTTTCACTTGGACGTTGCTGCCTGTGGTCGAAGCTGTTTGTGTTTGTGCGTCTCTTGGAAAGGACGAGGTGCTGCACAGCGGCGTGTTCCCTGAGGGACTGTCAGAATCCGAAGGGGTTGGAAAGGATCCAGTGATGTTTACTTTTTAAGCACTCAATGGTATGCGACTTTGATTGGCTCACATTGATTAGCTTGTTAAGACTGCGAGAAGGCGTGATAAAACCATCCCGCCGTTTCCAACCGAACATCATATATTTCCCATAAGAAATGATGTGCGAGCAATCTTTGAAGCTTTCACGGCGTTTACCTCCTGGCGAAGATCAGACTGAGACACTGATCTGCGTCTCAGTGGAGGAGTCTCTGGGGGAAACTGTCTTCATCTCACTCTCAATAATAATAATACATGCATGCTTACAGAATATGCAGATACCACACGACCATTTTTATCTCTTTCCTTTTTCTCTCCTCCTTCCATATATGTGTGTGTGTGTGTGTGTGTGTGCGTGTGTGAATACAGTATATACATTGCCACAATGTGTTTCCCTGTTTATTTACACTGCATAATCAATGTGAAAGGACTCAGAGACGTTGCAATTACAATCATTATTACCATAAAAACAATCTCTGGGTATATTCACACACCAGAAGGACCCATCTAATTGAATCTATTTCCTTTGCAGATGATGGATTCACCTTCTGTCATGGTGGATGTTGTCTGATTTCCATGCTGGGGAAATATGGTTTTATTTTCCGGCTTATCTCGGCTGCCTCTACCTCATCTGCTCTTGGTTCCCTCAGCGTTACTCTCTCTCTCTCTCTCTCTGACTATCACACTAACATTACCACCACCAGCAGAGAAATGATGGTAATTGGCCATTTTGGGCTTGGACAGCTGCTAACATGAAAGCGAAAGTGGCTTCAGTTTGGAGTGCCGGGCTCTAACCTCTTCAACAGTTTTCCCCCTAATAACCAGAATACCTCTTTTCCCTCACACTCTCTGGGCTCTCAATAAGCACAGCGTAAATAAATGCATGTGCACCCAGATAGATTGGATAAACACATATGGAACACACAAATGCACATGAGCATTGTCTCACTGATTTCACCTCGTCTTGACTGATTGGAGCGGAGACAGATGTATGTCTCCCATACACAGATTAAAAAGCCTCTTATCTTGTCTGTTAAGGCCTTTAAGCAAGGACGATGTGCTTCACTGAATAATAAATGAGAAAGTTCCACTTGACTTGTAGCTTTTAATTTAAACCAAGCCATTACCTAACTTGTATCAATTAGGCATCCTTGGATTCTATGGAACTGGCCAGCAACAGTGTGAGATATTGCTTCTTATTTTCTCTCTCTCGCTGTTTCTCTTTTTTTTTTGACTGAGACTCTTTGCAAATGTGTAAAGCAAATGAAATCATCTCACAGTGTTACAGTGGAAAATCATGAAATTGAATAGAGTGATTCCGCTATTCTACAGAACATCCCAAGGCTCGGTACCTTGTAACAGAGATCCAATCGATGCCTGTAGCTTTAATCACATCTAACTTTAATGCTAGCCACATCTCCGAGGTCTAATTCTTTACTTTCACACCAAATTACTTTCTAGCCCAGAGCACATTTTCTCCAAAAAATGTATCTGTGGTCACAGCTTCAGCAGTATGACCATGGCCCATTGATTGACACGTGGCTAAAGGCTGAATCCCAATGAAGAGGATTCCTGGTAACACATGTGGCCGGCTGTTTCTATGGAATTTCTGCACATGTAACTACACCTTCATTACAGAGAGAGGAGGCTGACGCCTCAGGGCACCTCTGCCATTAATACTGGGCCCGAATTCAGGTGCAGACCAGTGCAGAGCACATAGTCAAAGCCCTTTATCAGGTTTGGTAGCAGTTTCTTAATGAACCTATCTAACAGCAACCAATAATTCAATGAGAGAATGAACTAAACCTCAGAACTCTGGTAGTTAATTAAAAACCTCATAGCAAATTTGGTCAATTTCAGTTCATCATTTTAGATCAGTTCCTCTGGATTCACTCTATCAGTTTGATTCCCCTGAAACCTGGATTTGCCTGTGTGGTGGTATTACTCCTGAAATAGACAATATTCTCAAATGTACGCCATATCTGATTTTTAATAATAAAGGATTGTCTTGTAATCCACTATTATACTGGCAAGATGCATGTATGTCCTTTGAAAGAGCCAGAGTGCCATCATGTGGCTACAGCCCTGAACTGCAGACTGGTGAACTTTAATACACAGCGTAAAGTTTTAACATGTAGAGTGAGTGCAAGTTTCAGTGAGAGGCAGCCCTCTCTGCAGAAATCCCTTTGTGTATTTTGTATTTAAAGATTAATCAAGATTCATCAAACTTGGCATGTGAAAAAATGGCATGTTTGTAAATAAATTAACTAAGAGAACAGTTTCAGTTGGTTCCTCTAGATGTCTCTCTTCACCCAAGTGGATTTCTGCTTTTGGATATTTGTCAAGTCAAACAAACCTCTACATGCTGTTACATCACCCTAACAGGGAGGATCTAAGTGTGTGTGTGTTTGAAGGGGCGGAGGGGTTGTGCGGATGGCGAGGAGGGATGCACATTTAGAATTTGCACAAGAACATGCATACTGCAAAAACATACAATGCTGGTTTGGTTTATTTGTCATAAAACAACCTATATATAACACACTTAGTACACATTCATCCAAGTCTAAGTATTCACAAATGAAAGAAAGAAAGAAACCAAAACTACACAAATCTATTCCAACATGGACATGCAGAAACATCAAACTCAAAAATGAAACCATAGATAGCATGTAACACAAACAAGGTGTTGTGCATGAAACAGAGCATGATGCAGGATAAAGACACTAAACGGTAAAATAGCTTATTTCCATAGTGGTGCATGATATCTACACAGACTGCTTTGCCTCTGCTACTTTACAGACTTATATGAAAGTTGTGACATGCAGATGTAACTTATTATACAAATAGTATTTTTCTTCTTTCTTACTAAAATACTAAATACATTCATCCATCTCTTCAGATAAAACGTTTTCACAACTGCAATAGATTCTGAGTATCTCGCGTCATCTGGTAAGCTGTTCTAAATTTTAGCCCCCTACACATTCAAATGATTTAGATCCAAAGGAGCCATATCTGAATTTTGACTGGATCTATGGCTAGTACAGTGTTGTACCCATGCTGGCCTCTAGTCTGCTCAAACACATGTAAATAGTCTGGTGCTTGGTCATTTAGGCATTCATACACATGACCTGCTGCTGAATACTGAACCCTGTTCAGTAATGTTTTACCCTTTTAATGATTAGAAGTGTTCTATGATAAAAGGGTTATTTTATTGTAATCAAAGATGTATCGCATCATCTTGCTTTGTACAATATGTAAGTAGGCCGGTTGTTGCTTTAAAAGGCCATGGTAATACATAATATATACATAATCTTGATTGTATCATAGCCATACATAACACTTTCTTTCAGGCATTAGACTTCTGCACTATTTTTTGGTTTGATTTGGTTGTTTATGATATTGTGGATTATGAGCGAATGAATAATGTGGTTATGCTGCTTGTTCAAAATAGTAAAGCAGAATGTAAACTTACAAAATGACAGCCTCACTCCCTCTTTTGCTCCCTCTCTTGGTGAGAAGACAGAGAGACGTACCCTTGCCATGCATATCCCTCCGCCTCTAACTAGGACATCCAAAGGAGCTGTAGTGAGGACAGAGAGATAGAGAGGGAGGGATTATATCCAGTTATAACTGATAGGCCTAATGATGTGGCTATTGCTCCATCTCCATTAAGAACAGGGCTGCTCAATTCAATATTTTCACAGCCTGGAGGACGCTGACCAGAGACAATGATGTGGTCAGAGGTCAACATTCATCAAGCAGATAAAACAGACAACTCTGAAAGAACTTTCTCAATAACGAATCAGTGAGAGGAATGCCAGTGTACTATCAATCACACTACTAATTGTGTACTATCTTGCCTTTGATCGCAACCCTTTACTGACACAATGTGTCGAGAAGACACAGGATGATCTGCCATGTTTGATCTCCTTTTGTTCTTCTCAGTTAAATATCCCCTCCTTCGCAAGACTGCTATCCCACCCTTCATCACCCCCTGTCCCCTGGGGTTTTCCCCAATCAGAAACCTTCAACTTTCTGAAGAAGTGGAAGCTCCCGGATGAGCGCAAATGGTGTTTTGTGTGCCAGGTTGCGTTTCTCTCACTGCTGCTGACCCACAAAACACAGCCAAGTCCATCTCAGCCCAAGGCCTATACGGATACAGAGCCAGATAAGCAATCACACAGACACAAAACTGGGATAAACATCTGCACATCACACTTTGGACAGCAACATCTGCACAAAATAAAAGCTGATATGCCAAAACTCCATGTAAAAATAGAAGCAAATAAAAGCTAATAGTATAAAATGCCCATAAATGCCAATCATTTTGAGCATTTTATGTGTTATAAAGACGTTCTTTCCGGAGTGTTGATTCTGATTTGAATTCCTAAAAAATCTGCTGTTTCCTCCCTTGCTCTAAAACAGGAAGTAGAACTGTGGTTGTCTTCCGCTCGTCTTGTTTAATGGAACCCCCCTTCCTGTTTTCAGATTCATCCTGATAATGGCTGAAAGTCCCCAGCTGAAAGCTCCACACACACACACACACACACACACACACACACACACACTCCCTCTGTCGTGTCCCACTCGTTCTTTCTTTCTCTCTATGTCTGTCTCTCTCCCTCTCACTGCCTCTAAGATGGCGGCCAGAGAAGTCGTTCAGGGAGACCTTCCCCATCACCAACAGCATTCAGGCCTTTTCCACACATTAACATTCCAGGTGTCCATGTGTGTGCCATGTGAGCTGGTACAAACGTTATGTGTTTGTGTCCATGTGTGTGAGAGCCCAAACTGATTGATTATCCTAAACTGATTGCCGTTAAGATCAAAGTGTCTGTGAACTGCTAGGATGGGCTCAAATGTGTGTGTGTGTGTGTGTTTAAGGGATAGTGCCATGTGTAGCCCGGCCAGGGAAGTATGCAGGTCAGTGCAGAGGGAATGTCAGGAATGTCAGTGTAATTCAAACTCTCTTCTTCTACCACTGGAGGCAGCTACTACCTGGGCATATTTTAAACCAAAAGTGAGCAGAAACGTTCATCTGTATGTGTGTGTGTGTGTGTGTGTGTGTGTGTGTGTGTGTGTTCTCAATGTTCCCAAACACCTGCACTGAAAACACAATTTGTCTGAACCCTCAGCTGTTCTCACACGAGTTACACCTCCTGAATCCAGTTCCCAGGCTTTAGTAAGCCTTTCATTTGATATCACAACATATCTGACCCCCCTCCTCCCCTTCCCTCCCTCCCTCCCTGTCTGGCCGGCTTTTTCACGGCAGCCTGTTTTCACTCAGCTGCTTTGACAAAGACTGGCGAAATAATTACAGCTGGGCCTAAACTCAGCAAGTGTTTGTCTCCAGTAATCTCCACCAGTAGGGACCGTGTCATAGGAAGAGGAGGAAGAGGGCCGATTGTTCTGTGAAGGAGAAGCCAATGACATCATTTCAAAGAGCTCTGTTCAGAGTGTTCAACACTCACGGTAAATAGGCAACAAAGTTAACCCGCTGTAATGTACACGGCTCGCCAAACGTCAACAAAGCGTATCATGTCAGACACGGGCCCAGCCGGTGGAGGGTCTATAAATCTCTCGCCTGTCTCCCTCCATTCATCGCTCTCTGTCTCCTTCCCCCCTCATGCCTTCTGTAGTTCATACAGAACCCTGTGTGGGCAAATGTATTTTCTAAAGATAAGAGGTGAGTTTCATGTTGGTGTAAGCCAGAGCCGAGCTGAAACATTTGGCCTGCTCGAGCCAGGATGTCTTTTGTGACGGGAGGGGACAACAGGAAGACGGGTTGGGGTTTTGCGAGGAAGTGAGTGAGTAAGGGGGGAGGGAGCGAAGAAGCGAAGGGAATGGAAGTGAAGGAGAGTAACAAATAGTAAGTCAACGTAGAACTATGATGAAAAATGACAAAAGATAAAAACACAAAACTCAGAAAGAGACAAATATAGGTTACTGTGTGTATATGAATAGAAAAAAAGAGCTTCTACACATGACGCCATGTACTGAAGATGCTCCATCGGAGGAGAGGTCATTTGAAGATGAGGTTTGCTGTTATTCGCAGTGACAGTTGCAGATGATTTATCGAGGGAAGTGTAGCATGTAAATCACCATGTTGCTACTACGACTACTACGACTACTACTACACCCTCAAGTACTTAAAGGCGCTCCAGGGAGGGAGAGGGCCCGGGAGAGGAGAGAGCGAGCAAGGGAAGCATGGACACGGAGATATTTACATACAGTCAGACAGACTTCCTGGCATTGTCAGCCTGAGAGCGTTGATGTCAGATCCACTCCTTCCTGTGCAGAAGGGAGAACGCCATGCGATGACAATGGGCCCAAAACAGGACAAAGAGGAAATGTTTAAATTTAGGCCCCTTCTTCCACCATCTCCTCTTCCACGGCTGCGGGGCTCTGGAGCTGTTTAGTTTTTCTGAATTCCTTTAGTTTCCCCCCCCCTCCATACGCCCCCCCCTCTCTCTGAGCTCCCTCTCCCCATTGTGTCATTTCAATGGAAGGATTTTCACATTCAACGCAAATCCCAAAGGAGGATCAGCCAGTGAGACCAGAGTTCAGTCAATCACTTGTTTTCACTGATGTTCTTTTAGAAATTATAAGTGCTTCCTTATAAAGCCATCCAACAAATAGGATAGGGGGAAAAAAAACTCAAAGTATAGGTGAAAAATATATGATATAACAGCTGTGGAGAATAGTTTAGGATTTTAATAGAATAGGATAAAAGCACAGTAACCAATGTTAATATAATTTAATCACTAATATATAGAACATGACTTAGGTCTAAAGTTGCTATTTATTACAACACATAATAATAATAATAATGAATTTTGATGTGTTCCTGAGCGTGTAGGTATGTGTGGGTTTGAGTGTGTTGGTGTCTTCTTGTGTGTGTACAGGGTGTGTGTGTGTGTGTGTGTGTGTGTGTGTGTGTGTTGGCCTGTCTGCGTGAGAGCTTTATCACAAATCAGAGTGTCTGCGTCTGCAGGAGCTTACAGGGCAAGAGTTCACCGGTCTGTCGCTAACTCGGGGAGTTTCTCTCTGCCGGATGACAGCGGACGAAGTTTAGGGACGAAAAACCAAACACGCGAGACCCGCGAAGGAGTCGCTGTCCGCAAACATAACTCGAGCCTTGCTCATGGATATATTAAGCCCGCAAAGTGGAGACGTTTAGCCGGCGTGAAAGGCGGTGTTTTTATTGACCGTGAGGACGGCAGCGACGATGCTCTTTTAAACGGGGGTCGTTTTCTGGGGTAAGTTAACAGCTTTAACGGCTAAATGACAGTGGTGAGAGGAGTTTGTCTTTCGCGGGCATAACTTCATGTTCAAGTTTCTGACGTTAATGATAAGTTAGGTGTCGCTGATACGGACGCTTAATTCGGCAGTTTGGAGACGTTTTTAACTAACTAACGCTCAACTATGTTACAAAGCAATTTCACAAATGGCTGCAACGTTAATGTCATATTTGTTTTGTTGACGCCATATTTTAAAGCAAGACATTACTTTCGGACGCCCAGCCCGACATAAAGGCGTCCTGTCGCTGTTAGTTTTCTATGGAGACCGAGTTTCCTTAAGTTTCGTGAAAATGATGGAAGCCAAAAACAACAAAACTAGTTTTTTTTAAATGTGTATCGTAGTAGTGCCACTATAACTACCAAACAGACTTTATTGCACAAGACCACATTAACGTTGTCAGAATAACTGGATATTAATAGTCAAGTAACGTTCAAGTACTTTCTAATATGTGCAATTAGAGGCTGTGCTTGACATTTTTGGAATGATTGACTTCTTTCTTTAGATAGTATTCTCTAAGAGCTTATCAGTGAAAAGCTTGTAAATTAAATTGTGACATTCAGCGAAAAAGGCCAGCTTAAATGAAGCACATCTTTGGTGATGATCTCATGTAAAGATGCATGCTGGAGGCTCCAGTTGTACAAGAGGCTGCCATACATGAAAGGGATTATGAAATGGGGGGTAATTAACATGTGGTGGTGAAGCACTTGCTGAGCATCTTCTTCCTCAGAAGGAGCTGATCTGAGCTATGATGATGTCACAGCCAGGAGCAGGCCCGAAATAACCAGACATCTCTGTAGTTAGTGTTTCCATGACAACATAGCCTCCTGGTTTAAATGGTGGACGGGGGACTGTGTCTCAAATAATTACTTTGGATAATATGCACCAAATATGGGGTGGGGGTGGGGGTGTTGGGGGTGTTTGTGACTGTTGACTCATGGTACAAAAGCCCTTGTCTGAGAATCACAAAGTGAGACATCTAATGCTCCCACTGAGTTGTAGTGTTTAAGCAGCACTACACATGTATTGTTCTTGAACGTTTGACATCCTGTGTGGATAAAAGACAGCTGACCCTCCACTGGACATTCTATATTCATATATTTTGCATGTATGGCACAAACATTAAGGCAGATTATGCATCATATGAAAAGATAAGTCAGTTAAATGTAAACTCCTGAATAAAAATGTGTTTTTGTTCCTCCAGGTGTTTGAGAGAGACACAGAGAGAGAGGGAGAGAGAGGGAGAGAGAGAGGGGCCCGAGACATGATGTCCATTGGAGCTGATAGCTGACACTGTAGAATGAGAGAGGATGGAGCAGACAGACAACCCTGCCCCTGAGAGCAACAACCCTAATGGGTTTGTCAACCGAGTGTTTAATGTTTCTCTGGATGTGGAGAATGAGACCAGCAGTGTTTATATTCAGGAGACTGGGCCAGGGCCTGCAGAGGGGCAGGGGGAGACACAGGCTGCCTCTTCTCAGACCCCTGTCAAGGACAGACAGGAGGTCAACCGGAGGCCCCGTGCCACGGGGGGCATCTGGAAGATCTTGAACCGAAAGAGAGCTGTCTCAGAGCTGGAGCGCAGACCCCACTCCATGATCCTACCCGGCGAGGCTTCCATCCCTAAACTCTCGTTTGCAGACAAAGTTCGCTCCTTCAAGAAGCTTAAATCTCCCTCTGTGTTCAGAGGGAAGACGGGGAAACTCTCCACTGCCAAGTTCAGCAGCTCCTTGGTGGATGAGGAATCTTTCTGCCGCGACATTGGCACTCCTCAGCAGTCCAGCAGGGGCACACTTAGACATCGTGGCAAGAGGCACTCGTATGCTGGCTACACAGCAGAATTTGACTGCTCGTTCGAAGACATTGACCTCACAGCTCCTATAGACAGCCACCAGCCCACCGTAACGGGAGAGGCTGTGACTCAGAATGGTTGTAAACCATCAGAAAGAGTTTGCTATACTAAAAGAAGCCACAACAATTCAACCAACTGCAACAAAACAGCTGCAGTGTGTGAAGAGCCAAGCATTAAGGGTAGCCCGAGCACACACCAGGGAAGAGGAAGGAGGCACAAAGATGTGTGGAGTTACCTGAGGAGGATTTCCATTTTGGGGAAGGCCAATCCTGTCTACTCAGAGAGGAGCTTTGACTCTGAGCTTCACTCTATGGACAAGACCATGGACTCAGACTATGGTTCTGTAGACTTTGAGAGTGTCAGAGACTTTCAACCACCGCCCCCAAAACACTCTGACACCAAGGGGCACTTTGGTGGTCTGTTCAAGTTTTTCAACAGTGTAGCAGAGACAGCCAGAAAATGGCGGACAACATCACACTCCTTCACTCCTCCAGAGGGAGAGAGGACTCCGATTAGCTCCCCCCGGGCTCCACAGCACACAGTGGACAACATTCACAGTGTGTCCCTGACACTCCACAGTGAGGGTCTTCCAAAGTCCCAGCCTATTCCATCATCACCTGTGACCGCTAAATCCTCACACTCCAGTAGCTTTGACAGCGCGGCTATAGCACCTGTGACAGGTGGACGGTCCCCTAAAGTGGTCCTAAAAGCCTTTAGGGCATGCCCAGGATCTCGAGCTGTCAATGGCCTTCAGAGTTCTGATGGCACAGACAAACATATAGACAGAGAGACGAATCACAGGTCCACAGCCATAGTTGAGAATCATATCCCCCAGTCAGGTCCAAACACAGAGACTAAAAAGGAAGCAGAGTTTGAAAGGGATCCATTAAACTGTCTCTGTCAAGAGGAAAAGGTAGAGGGACAGACAGGAAATGAGCAGGATTCCAGGGATGCTCCACCTGACTCCCACCAGATACAGGAAGTGAATGTTCAATCACAACAAGGTGATAAAGAGAGCACAACCAATAGCGCACCACCATCAGATTCCACGGAGGAAATATTTAAGGTATGTGACTTAAATACAAAATGAGCTGTGTTTATTATCAGCCACTGAATTTTAATAAATGCATTTGCTAAAGAAATCAGTGATTTGTGTTGCTAAATCACCATTGCCATGTATAGTGTGTCACACATATGCATATGCACATTTATGCCATAACCACATTCCATTGCAGGCTTTTTTTCTCCACATCATTAACATAGCCAAAGGCATGCATCATGTAATTACTGCATAAATGCTCTAAATATCATCTGTGTAACTGTTTTAACCGTGGTCATTATCTTGCTTCTTAAAATCATCAACAACAAACAAGAATGTAAATGCTACCAGAGCTGGATACTCATTTCCTCGTGATATAAGTCCTAGGTGTGGTTCATTAACTGTCAGGGAGAAACAAAAACATTCACCATACACCAGCCTGGGAGGACATGAATTGGGCACCAGCTCTACAGTTGTCCTTTTGCCCCATCTGTTGGAGAGAGGAGGAAACAGTCAGTAGTTGCACTGGTGGGCAACATCATTGTATTTTGAGAAGTTTGTCCTTTCCTGCCTAGCCAGCATGCAAGGAAACCCTATTTCCCATGGAGCTGGCCGTGTGCGACTGCGATAGCCCTTAGAGCTGTGTGACGTCTGCGCTTCATGACGGCACCCTTCCCTCCTCTCTCCAGTGGAAGCATTAGTCATCTCCCTTCTAGTCACACCAACGAGTCAGGACATGTTTGCCCCAACTCCTAATGACAAAATGAGATGTGACATCTCAACACTCAGCACACTTTCATAAGGGTTTATTATGCAAGGGCGAGGGCTGTGGGAATCTGTGTTTTGGGAATTGTGTTAATGTGCAGTCCTGCAATAATTTAGAGAAATGATGGCACCAGGAAAATCCTCCTCTCTAATCTCCAGCTGTTTGCATATTAAATCCACCTGTCTGTTGTATTTTTGTTTTCTTCTCTGAAATTTAACTCCCATTATGGGGCAGTCTTGGCACTTGTGGCTAGCTACTGATGCGTTGTAATTAGGAACACGAGTTCATGGCTAGTAGAATCTTTTGAAATGAAATATTAGGTATATTTTGTTGAATCTCTAGAGACATTCCTCCCAATTCCTTACACAAGAAATGCATTGTTGCACCTTAATCTGGGCCAAACTACTGAGTATCTCTGCCAATCACAGCTGTGCGAGCAGATTGCCAGCCAGGCAGGCTGCAGTGTAAAACAGCCGTGCCCAGTCGTGCCCCACTCTAGCACAGAGAAGACTTCTGTACCTCACAAGCCCCTGCGCCCTCGTCCTCGCCCGGCCTCAGCTGTACTGGACCTGTGGAGGCCCAACCCGGACCGAGATCTCTACAGCCATTATAGTGAGGTTGGCTCGCTATGCCGGCGGAGACGCAGGCCTGCTCCCGCCATGCAACACTCTCCAGGGCAGAGACGGATGGCTGCTCGCTCCAGGCCTTGCTCTGTCATAGAGACCAGTGTTACTAGGGAGACGCAGTCCACGGAGCTGCACCACAGAGTAAGATGTCAAATAACCAAACACAGGAATTCATGCATTATTTCACTGAAACATACATTTCAGAACATTGACAGAAAAATGACAAATAAGCAGTCCCATGAATATCCAAATACACATTTATACTCAGTAAATGTATCTATATGGAATAGACAGGAATATATCACATCCTGATGTTGAAAAAAAAATGAAAGTAGGAGGGCAGAGTCTCACTAGTAGTCTCCACCAAGTCACTGATGAATATAGCCCAAGCCCATAATGAATCAAACACACACTACAGACATTGAAGGGCAGCCCAGTCCTAACCCAGTATTTATACACCGCTCACTGTTTGCTGCAACAATGCATGCATGCTCTGCCCCATTTATAGAGGCCTGTATTTCTGGATGCTGCTTTTTCCCTCAGCTCACCTCCCCCTCTCCTTCTCTTTTTCTTTTCCTCTCCCTCACCCTTTCTTTCCCTTCCTTTCTTTGTGGCTTTCCCTTTCTCCCTCCCTCACTCTCAGTCTTTCTCTGTGGCCAATTTTCTGCCTCATCGCTCCCATAAGCTCTACCTCTCATTGCCCTAACTCAGAGTCAGTTCATTTTAACCTGAGAGACCGCCCGGTTGGCATGATGTATAGTCTCTCATGGTTTTGCTGCAGGGCATGCACACCGACCAATGCACCAGAATAGACTTGCTGAATGTGAAATACTTTAATTCACTGCAAAAAAAAAGGGGGACAAGGCAGTAAGGAAGACTTTTTTATACCTGAAGGGCAGGGGAATGTGTGCATTCAACCTTGTGTGTGTGTGAGTGCGTGCATCGAAGTAACTCTGTATGGAATATAGGAGATGCCCTAACTACTCAGTACCCTGTAGGCCTTGTCTCGCCCCCCGGGTGTGTCACCGTTAGAGCCCCCGCTCCGGGTATCTCTCCAGCGGTGCCGCTCCCTGCCGCTCCCCCCCAGCACTCTCACTGCCTTGGCGCTGCTCCTGCCTCAGTCAGGTACCATTGCATATTTCTATTTTACATGAATATGCAGACTATTGATTGACGTGTGTTTGTTAGATTGATTGTCTGCCTGCATGTGTCTGTCCCCCAGGCATGGGCCAGTCGTCATCGTCGGTGCGTCTGCGGTCTGGAGGCTCTGGTAGCTGCAGGAGGAGGAGGCTGTTGAGACCTGGTTCAGAACCACTGCAGGTCAACATTGTGAGTCGAACACACACCCTCATAAACACACAGAGATACAGATTGATCTAATCACTGCTTTTACTCTTCTTTCTGTCAGTCTATCAAGGCCTTTAGAATGATTTATAAAAACCTCTGCATGCACAGATTTATAAAGAATACTGTGACCACTATATATATAATATTAAGTACCTATACGCACACACACACACACACACATCACACTGAGTTCGTTCACCTGTCGCACAGATGAGCAGATGTAGATGGGATAATAGGATGTATAATAGCGTAGGAGTATGAGTTCTCTCACTGATACTGGTAATATGGAGATGACAGAGCACTGGTCAGTGTTTCATCAGATTATGAAGGAACTGATCCGTGAAGATGGTGGCCATGTGGATTAATGTCATCCAGTACTCTTAGGCCATTACTCATCCCCGAATGGGGCGGCCAACATTTCAGATGTTTTTTAATGTGGCGAGAGCACATACATGCAGACAAACGGACTGAACTTCACAGCAGACAGAGGAGTGACATTAAATGGTTTTCGTACACCCGGTGTGCTGGAATCTGTGAGGAGTGTAACGTGTCTTTGTCAGTTGTGTGAAATTAGCTTCAGAGTACGTTGGAGTAATACTACTCAGGGAAGTGAAACCAGGCATTTCAGAATCGCTGCTTTGATGTGCAAGTGGCCTCGGGGGGATTCGAGTGGAAGGAGATGCAGAGTTTCTCTGAAACACCCTGACAGGGTAGTGAACATTTCTGGGGCTGTGTCCAACATCTACACCTACAGAGCGGCGATGCATAGGGCTTAACACTATTTACATTATTATATGATCACACTAAATGGAATCTGAGTCCCACGTGCAATGTTTCATCGACTCGTTTTATTTCTTCGAGTGGAGAGCATCATGCATAATGTTTCAAATTATAAAAACACGTTCATTAGCATTTAGCATTAGTATTTTCCCACTTGAATATATAGGAAACATATGTTCAATGTAATTTTAGAATGAGTGTGCACAGTGTTGTAAAGCTTTGTGGGTAGAGCTCACGTTTTCTACAATAGGCCCACATTCAAACTGTTTACAAGGAATCAGTGAGGATTAAGCACAATACACACAATACAGTGAGTTGTCCATTTTCATGACAGATGCTGTTTACTCAACTGTTGAATTATGAGCCCCGGGCCTTCAGACCTGGCACGTCTTTGCATTGAAATTTAGAAAAACTGTGTCTTTGAAGAGGTGATACTACTTGCATTTAGGCTTTGATTATAACTTTTTCTTGCTGGTCTAAATAGTGTTTGTGAGCCACTGCACGTTGTTGCCATGACACTCGCTGGCTCCTGTTCATCTTCTTGCTTCTATCTTTAGGCAGCCTTTTTAAGTGTGAGCTAAATAGAGAAAGTGTGTGGGTGAGAGAGAGAAAAAGGGGTGGGAGAGAAACGGAGAGGGGAAGAGAGATGCTCCCTTTGTATGTGCACTTTTGTGTCGTGGCCCTCCCCTGGGGTAGGGAACGTGGACTCAAAACACTGGAAATGTCTTGTGTGTGTTTGAATGGCGAGGGAAGTTCATTTGTAGCGGACTCAAATGCTGGGATTTATGACTTGAGCATGGCGGTACCATATATATATACACATATATATGTACAGTATAAATATATATATACTGTATACGCACAAGTTGACATAACATGGTAACGCAGCTGTAGTGCAGTCACATGGATGGAAAATGCTTCGACATTAAATCTGTGTGTTGCTGTCTTGGTAAGTCTTGCATTGTTTGTTTTGGTATAGATCTCGTGTCAGGACCGGGTCTGTTGTCTGTGATACAGTGCCGTGTGTGTTACAGCCTTCCTGTTAGGATGACTACTGGAGCCTAGAGGCCGCAGGCAGAGAGAAAGCATTCTCACTGCAGTGGATTAACTGCTAATGCTGACGCCTCTCTTCTCCCTTTCATTTAAATGGATTTCTCCCCCAGTCACTGCCCTCTTTCTCCTCTCCTCTCCTCTCCTCTCCTCTCCTCTCCTCTCCTGTAACAAACACGTAGCATTAGCGGTCTTTGTTAATTCCTATGCAGATGAGAGGACAGTTTCCTGTGTGTTACTAATGCTGTGCCCGAAGCTCTGCTGTCAACTTGTCAGAAAGGGGGACTGTCTTATTAAGGGCTTCACGCAGATTAAGAGTTTCAACAGAAATCTTATATGATTAAGTTTGGGCTAACCTAGGTCTGTCTGGTCATAATCATATTACGCAATGCTATCTATTTATTATGAACGCATGAGTCAGCTGGCTAGTTGGGCGAATAATAGGGCAGTGATGAAAAAGGACAAATTTGAGTTGAGCAGCTGCTTATGCACACACTTTCATACACGTGGGGAGCACCAGCGCTCATATGTTAATTTAACCACACAGACACACATTGATTCTGCTTGTATCTGCCTCCGAGGCCTCAGCCCCTATGATACACCCTCTTGACAACACACACACACACACACACACACCCTCTTCACATGCTCTCCTGATGTATTCAGAATTCATCTGTCAGGGTGTGTGAGTCATTGCATTGACGACCTCATTATTTGGTGAGGAATGAATAGCACCGGCTAGTGATATCTCTGTCAAACCCACTGTGAACGCGTGGCATTTGTTTCACCCAGGGCTTTATTTCAGAGCCCCGTGAGACAAACCACTGGAATAGGTCTTCCTCAAAATAACTGCATGTATGTACGGTCCGCACCCTGGGCCACAGGCAACCTAGAATCCTTTATCGATGTTCATTTGACATCGTTCCCCTGCCAGGGTACAGGCACGCATCTGCTGCGACTTACCGCAGCCACCAGGTAATACTGTTTTGTAGGATGTAGCGGGTTCTGATAAATAGTAGTGCCGCTGACTGAATCTGAGCAGGTGGTTGTGTCAGATCCTCCCAGGCTGTGTCTTCCAAAGAATGGCTTTCTGCCTGTCAGGTGCGTGCATGTGTTGTTGTTGTTGTTGTATGCACAGGCGTGACTCCATGCTTACGTGGTGTGTGTGTTAGGAGAGAGACAGATAGGCTCAGGGCCTTTTCTCTTATATAACTGTTGAGAGGGTTTCCTTTGCTCCTTACAAAAGCCATTTCCACTTTTATTTCAGATGGCTGCATGTTCCTGGGGACTGGAGGAACAGTGCAGTGTGCTAATTCTCTTACTCACTGGTGTATCCTGTTTTACAGTATCTCCGCACTATACTCCGTATTTTGTCAGATCATGCATGCCTGTGCATGTCCAGATTTGTGTTTGTGCTTTCTTGGAGCACATTCTGTTTCATACCTCATCAGGGCCAGTATTTCCATCCTTCCATCATCACACCAACTATGTTGTGCTGCTGCCACGGGAGGACAGTGGGGATATATTGGTAGAGGGTTCCAGTAATGTCACAACATGCAGTGATTTTTGTTATGAGACTATTTAAGGCCTAAGGCACTCCGGTGCTTGTTACACAGCATCAGTTGTATCATTTGTGATAGTTTTCCCAGGCTGCTTAGGTGATTCTACCCACAGTCATCAGCCTCTACTGTTTGTGTAATACAGTGTTTATTTCCATGGCTGTCTGCCAGGTTTATATTAGGGATGAAGACTTTTTCTGGTCTTAAGTCAACACAGAAGAATGTCACCTTGTGTTGGGTAATATGATGATCCCTTATTATCTGACAGCACCATCTTAGAGCAGATACCCCACAGGCTAAAATGTGTTACAGTTGTCTTCCTCTGAGAGATTGTGGAATTTTTATGTATGTATTAAATCCACTGGTATCTTTCACTGTAGCCATTCCCCTTACTTTTTACAACTTTAACTTTTTGCCTGGCTATAATAATAGCCTAGACTTTTTTCCATATCTCATTACATTCTCATTACTCCATACCTCTCTACGGTACATTGCATTGAGGCAAGGAGGTCGTGTGGCCCGGTGTTTAGTGGCACCTGGAAGTTACCTACTTGGCAGATTGCCATTAAAGGTTAAGTAGGCCAATTTAATAACATCAGTAGCGACGGCTCATAAAATACAAAAAATATTGATGATAACATTATGATTGTTCAATCCTACACACATTGAAAATGAATAATCTATGAAGCCTAATTTGGCCATTGCCGCGCACATTGCTATTATGTTCATGGTCAACTCTCATATTAACTAAAAAATGTTCATTGTGACACTGGGGGCAAATAAACAGAGGAAACTGGGCTGGCAAGTAATTACGTTCATCAATTATTCTATTGTTGTGAAGCACTTTGTGACCTCTGTGAAAGGTGCTATACTAAATAAACTTTACTTACTTGCTTCCAATGGTGCCAGTACATCATTATGACCTGATTAGGGGTCATCATCTTGCTTGTCAACATACAGGCTAAATATCTGCTGGCTGTCGTCTTGGGGATCATGTGTGTTGTGCGTAAATTGTCTGTGTCTTTAAAACTGAATGTAATATCCAGCAATATTGCCAGTCAACACAATTCTGACTTCAGTTTCAGGTAAAGGTGAATGATGATGAAATCATTTGAAAGACACACTATATGCAGCTCTTTGTTGTAATGAAGCACCTTTTGAGTAACAACACTTTTTCACATTTACTTAAAGATTGTTTCAGGTTCACTTTCCTATTTGATTTTACATTTAAAACTATGAATAGGCATCACACTAATAAGCAGATTTACTGTAATCCAGTTCTTCTGTACTTTATTATGAGCTCAGCTGAAATCTTGTACTGACAATGATCCTTCCAGTCGGCAACAAGTAAAACATTATTTGCACGCTGAATAAAAGACATAGCTCCAGCCCTGGTCACTTTGTCCCTGCCCTGAAATAATGAGACAGAAGCTAACTGCCTGTACAGCATTCTGCTAGTTAGAATGTATCCTGCAGGCCTCTGTGAAAGATGGGCTGCATTTTTCTGGCAGCTGCCACTTCTTGTGTACATTATTTAGCTTAACTTTCTCCCTCTGACCTCTCTGGCTCCCTGCTACACCACATGCGGCGTCAGAGAAAACCCTCCATCACGTACACGTATTATGCAACCCCCTCGCTCCTTGTACTTCTTCCTCGTTCCCCCTCTTCCATCCGCCTCCCTTTCTTCCTGACCTCAGAGCTCGTCATCACTTCCATCTCTGTTTTCTCCTCTCCTCAGATCACGTTTTTCTCTCCCCCACCGTTTTTTCTTCACTCCCTAACCTCATCTTCCCCCTTTCTCTCCATCCCATTCCCTCCTCCAGGCATGTGAAAACACCTGCTTCCTGCGACCTGTTGTGTGTGTTTGTGTGTGTGCGTGCGCATGAGAGCATGCAAGTTTCTATGTGCATCCATGCCTGTGTGCAGTCATATATTTTAGATGGCAAGCTTGTTAGTGAATGTTTTACAGGACAGCACTATATCAGGAGGAGTCTGTGAAGTCTTTGATGGAATTATATCAACAAGAAGTAAGAAACACAGAATGCCAAACCCTGCACCCAAATAGCGTTTCACTGCAGAGTTTTGCATTTCAATCCGATGCTCTGCTTTTGAACCTTCATGGTGTGGAAGCAGTGAGAATGTAAAATCATTTTAGCTCAGAGGACAGGTGGTGCTGTAGATTTTCGTATCCCAACCCCCCCTTATAGTGAGTTACACATCTATGGCATCTAGTGGGCATGATGGTTGATTAGAGTAAGTGTGTAGGCTGTTCATGTTCCCCTGTCTTCTCAGATAATGTGACCAGCCTCCCTAACAATGTTAAAATAAAATCTAAATATACAACACTCTGCTCTCAAAGAGACACAGTACAAACATTGCATGCAAATGTAGCAGCCAGAAAACTCTTGAAGGATGGGAAGGCACTGCCACCTCCCAGTGTTTTGGGCCGCAGGTGGCTTACAGTGCTCTGATGAATGGTGACACTAGTGAGCGCGCTCAGTAAACTCACAACCAGCACAGCAGAAGTACAGTAATGCAGTGCCGGCTTAGGCAACCAACCAAATCCTAGCATAGATCGTAAAATTTTATCCCTCACCCCACAGCCGGGCTCTCAAATGACCAATCTTCGGGCTTTACTTGAGAACACGCAGGCACCGAACATAGACAAACAGTATTTTCAACAGTGTTTCCTTAATGCTTCCTTTTTGTTGCCGTTTGTGAAAAGCTACCCTGCTGTCTTTGGGGAGCTTGTTACAGTGTCTTTTAGAAGAGGCACTGTTTCCCCCTCTACAGGAAATTTCAGACTTACTACACTGTCACTGAATGAGTGGAGAGCTTTTGGGAATTCAGTTTGAGCATATTCAGACTCTTCTACTCTTCTACTCATGAATCAAGGAGGTGTCTTAATGGATATGTAAAGGGGTCAACGTGTGCAAATGAAGTGGAACCCACTGGTCAGAGAAGAAGAGGGTCAAATAAATAGAAAATGTTGATGAATTCAAATTAATAGTGGTGAATATGTAATCTAGATTAAATGCATTTCAGAAAAATATGATATAATATAATACAATACAACCTGATAATTTACTGACTTCTTATTTCTGTAATAAATATACACTCTCCTTTTAAAAAAATAGTTTGACATTTGGGGAAATACGCTTATTGACTTTCTTGCCGAGAGTTAGATGAGGAGATTGATACCACTCTCTGTAATCTGTCAGTAGGGTAAAAATGTAGCTGCAGCCGGATAGCTTAGCTTAGCATAAACAGTGGAAACAGCTAGCCTGGCTCTGTCCGAAAGACAAAATCTGCTTACCAGCTCCTCTAAAGCTCATTGATTAACATGTTATATCTCCTATTATACCCCCTATAACTCCTGTTACTTGGCCGGGCACAGTGACTTGATCTTGAGTCTTCGTGAGATTGCCAGGCAACCAGCATAGACTCCAAGAAGCTACAGCGTCTATCCAACCAAGAAATAGTCCCACACATAACCCCTAGTAAAACAACAATGTGCCAATTTAACGCTTTGGGTTTTGTACAGATTAAACAAACGAGACATACCTGTCAGCATGAAAGCAAAGAAGTTGTTACACTGTTCCTTTAACTTTTCAGCAAACACCGACAGGTCCCCCCAGTGGTTCCAATATAATTTGGATTTTTAATAGAGGTATAGGGGAGAAGGTTGAGTTGGAGTTCTCTGTATTGTGTGCTTTCAGCCATTAATGCCAAAGTTAACCTACTTTCCCTTAGCAAATACAATACAATTATCAAAGTAACATAGTAATGACCAAGTTGTGTATTAGATTAGCTTCATATTTTATGTTTCTCCTCTGCGAGCTTGTTTTCAAAAGCCTGCTTTTATTCCACAAGAGACGTTATATACCCTAAATTCTGGCAGTGTTTATACAAAGACGTGTCTTCTCTTTCCCTGCTAGAACTTCACAATGTTATGCAGACTCACTAGGGGCTGACATAAAGAAAACAGTCACAGGGCAGATACGTGTTGTTGTCCTGTCCCCAGAACACACTGATATTGCACTGGTTTATCATTCAACAATAATTCATTTTTACTGGTCCCGTGGCTGTGTCATGACTGAGTAGGAATATTTCTACTGAAGCCGTTAGGTCTAGGAATGTTGTGATATAACTTGTGATGTGATGTGTAATTTCTTCACCTACCTCTTTTATCTCATCTATCTTGCACCATTTTCTTCACATTCTCTGTGCTCTGACCCACTGACTCGCCTTTACAGCCAAATTGAGCTGAACGAAGAAACAGCTGACGTCTGAACAATGGTGACAAAACTGCGTTCAGGAAAAGTCCAGTGGATTTATTTTAGGGCACTTTGTGGCTGGAAGGCCTGGGAGGAAGCAGGAAGTCAGCGTGGTTGTCGTGGGGATGGAAGGGGAACAAAAGAACTGGGGCAGACTGGAGGGGAAATGGGTGTGGTGGGCTTCGCCTCCCATTAGCCAAATACCTACTGACCACAAACAGATTCATTTGCTAGCACTGAAATTTGTAGTCTTACTCAGAGAGAGACTTTCTAAAGACGTAGCCCGCTGGCTAAAGGCAAGGACAGTTAGACCTCAGACCTCAGAGTAGATCCACAGTTAGAACTTAAGAACTGATCTCAGACCAGTAAATGAACATGAAGGAGTATTGTCAGTGCAAATAGAGGCTATGTAGAATTATATTTCTACTCTTACTGGTGCTGGACTAGTGCTTAAAAAATAGGGAGGGTCTGGAATATTTTTACTGTCTTTCATCTAAAGGTGAGAGGTGCAAGCATTGTTCCTAATATGGTTGTCAGTGTGGCAATGATGGATGATGCCAATATTGTAGCAAACGGCCGCTGTAGTAGAGTAGCAGAGCTTCCTGCCTACATCCTACCAGGATACTATTAACTATTATGAGTAGATATTGCCTGGAGGCATTTGGAATTAGTGCTGTGTGGCAATAGTATAATTACGCCATGCTTTTTCGGCAGCATTGCATCAGCCTTGTTCAAGGAAGGTGTGGAAGGTGTGGAGGATGTGCTTTGTGCTCACGTCTGTTTGTTATATTCATTGACAGGATATTGAGGCACACACGAGGTCTGGAGAGTCCAGATTGATGACATTAGATGCTCTTCTCCCTTTGGCTTAATTGGACTCTGGTACCCGATGCGCACACTGGCGTAGTTCTCTCATGGGGAAAGATGCCCCAATCAAGTGAGCAGTGAGCAGCTGCATCTGTGGAAGGGGTTCAGGGTCATTTTCACAAGCCGCAGGTGAAGGGTGAGATCATGAGATTGACTGCCAGTTTGGTGCAGTGGCTGCAGTGATCGTCATTACATCAGACCCACACCCACAAAGCAAAGTTCACTAACCTTTTTATCTTTTTCGGACCCTCACCTGGTTGTTTCTCTGCAAGATGATTAAAGGATAAGTTAACTTTCTTCACTATCTCAATACACTACTCACATGTCCATATGTACATTGTTCTGCAAATTTAAAGAGGTTAATTATTGTCAGTTATCAATAGCCTCAAACCAAAAACATTGGTATCAGAATTGGCCTTACCTAAATCAAACCCCATTTATACTGTAATAGTACAACTCCCTCACAATAATGACAATCCTGAAAATGATGCAAGTCATATTTGGGAGATATTCTGCCATTTTTACAACACCCCCCCCCCCCCCCTTTTGTATATGTATGAGTATATTAGCATTGGGGTCTGTGCAGATTTAGACTTTCAGATGTGACCTTTGTTGTCTAAATGTCAGGGAGATTGGAGAGGGAGCCCACAGAGGTAGGGCAGGCTTATGTAATCTGCTCACTCTGCGTTTCACACACGCATGCACACACACAAGCACAGAGCAGGAAAAAAAAAGAAGCTTGTTTGAGGACGGTTGTCATATCTCAGCTGTGATGCCTCGTACAGCTCTCTGCATCGCACTGAAAGCCTGGCTTTCAGGATCCACTGCTTTTATTAGCATGTATGTGCAGAAAGTGCCCTGGAAATTATTTATGGCTTTAAAAATACTGATACAGTGCACTCCTTTGGTGTTATTCTTTTAAACTTATTCTAGGTTTTTTTTTAATCCATCCCAGCGCTCTCTGAATGCTGAATGTGAAGACAGGGTTTAGTTTGGAGAGGGTTTTTGTGTCCGTGCGTTTGTTGGATGGCGGCTGGTTTGTGAGTGCGGCGACTGAACTGAACTGATTCTCCTGTATGAATTCATTCATGATCTTATTGTGCTCTCTTCATAATCTGCCAACAATGAGAGGCGCGGACACCAGGACAAGGGCTGCAGGCTGGGATGCGCTCGTGTGTAATACAATGTTCACCTTAAGTATCACTGAGAACGTGGAGGCCAAAATAATGATGTGCACGCCAATGGCAAACACGTGCATCAGATGGGAGCTGGAGCCATTTTGGCCTGTCACTCACAACACTGAGCCGCCTTAAAGGAATACTGCCCCGAAAAAAACGAATGTTTTGAATACCAAACACTCACCTCCTGTAGGTTTGAAAGGCTGCTCTGAAACATTTGTATAGCTTGCTCCTTTGTTGAGAACGTCAGCTGTAGTCTGCACAGCAGCTACAGCGGATTCCAGCAACAGTTTCATGGAGAGAAAATGTGTCCAAACATCCACAGAAACTTCTCAGAACACTCCAGAGCACAACCCACTTCTCTGGTATCCATCCATATGCTCAACAGTCATATTTTTCAACCCGCAACTAAGTTTGTTTGTGTTGGCCCTGAGCGTAAAAAGCAATGTGTTTATTTCGACGTATTTTGGTGCTAATGTGACAGAACATATGGAGCATATGGAATGGCAGCTGCAGGAATAGATTGAGCTGTTTCGACTGACATTTTGATACCTTTTTTCCTGCCATGTAGCTGGGTTGCCGTTAAAATGTATTGCAAATGGCAGAACTTAAACCTGACTACAGCTTGCAACTCCATTTCCTACTGCCACAAGGATTTGGGGCGCTGCAATTTAGGGTGTCACTGCTGGTGAGGACATTCCCCTGTCTAAGTTTTAAGTGTATAAATCAAGGTTTGTGTGTGTATTTGCATGCCAAAATGTATCCACAAACCACTTAAAATGCCCTTTATCTTCTGTTTCATTTCAATATGCAGAGTTATTACATTTAAGGGGGAACTTCACTGATTTTACACAACAAGATTCTCTTCTTCTGTGTGTGGGTATTTACCAGTAGAAAAGTAAAAATACGCTGTCAAATTACAATATGGGAAATGTAGGATCCAGCGTTTTCAGAGCTTGACACGTGTAAGGACCAGAGGCGCCGCCAGGGATTTTGGCCCCCATGAAAAGATGACTGAAAGATTGGGACCCAACCCTGCCTCAGTAAACAACCACATTTCAGTGTGCATCAAAGCCATGGAGCCATACCTTGGCCAAATGACTCGAAGGTGTCATTGTAACGCTGGCTGTTACTTTAATACAGACTGAGTCACTCAGTGCTTCAAACTGTCCAGCATCCAACACAGACGATAGGCTGTTATTGTTTCATATCATGATCATTACGTGGAAAAATAATTACAGTGTTTAAATTCTTTTCATTGAAAAGGATTTCATATTCTTTCTTTTTTTCATAAAGAGTCACAGGCCCTTAGAATCGTCCTCACTTTCCCCCCATATGGAAACTTTGCTAAGGACTGAGTGAGGATATCTTGCTCTCTGCTGCATCAATTGCAGCCATTCTTTTTTCTTTATCTATCTGATGCAAGTCCCCCAACTTTACGTTTGCGCTCAACATTGGTATTACAGAGCAAGCGGGTTATTATAGGTTAATGTAATAAAAAACTGTAACATAACTGCAACCATATGCAATGGCGACGTCACTTCCACCTATTTCTAGAGCTACATCAACATAAACCTTTTGATGCTGTCAGAGAAAGAGAGTACTAAGCCTGAAACATCTTGCAACCAAATGATGCTGCTGTTCAGAACTTTTTCTATCTTAATGCCTGCATTGTGAATTGAGCAAATTCAGTTTTCATATTTTTGCAATGAAATTTTCTCTTTTTTTGAGCATGAATACTACGTAACCCTGTTTTTTGGGGGGTTTTTTGGACAATATTTAAAAATATTAAAGCATATACAAGTGTGTACATCAAAGAGCGTGCGGTGCAGCCCGGTGTCGAGATTCACACCTTTTTTTTTACCATGACAAAAATGTGAATTTGAGTACAGACTATTTTATAAATAAAACAGGGACTTGACTACAAATAAGGTGAGGGTACCAAACATTTTCCTCTCATGTCCCTTTACTCCCCCCTAATAGCATCACCTTGTGCTAATCCTGTACTGTTGTGATAAGATAACTTAATTTGCTCTGGAACTACCTATTTCTGCAATAATGTAGAATTAAACCACTCAAACAAAGATTTAAACTATGTTTTCCTTGAACATTTTTGATCAAACAGAGATACTTGTGGATGCCCATAGATGGCACCTTTAAGTGACTGCACTGCTGCTTGCATCAGTGATGTTTGGCACACCAGTGCTAACAGAGTGTGAACGTGGTTGATTATCAGATCAACTGGGCACACTGTATCTGATTGATGCGTGGCCACAGACAAATAGGCAGAAACGGCTGACATTATGCCAATAAAATTATAAGATGGTGATCACTTTGAGGAACGTGCATCCATTACTCTGACATTTCTCCTCCTTCATCACGGGCTGTTAATGATCGATGATAAATCAGCACGGCGCGGTGATATTTTTAGTTTGGGTGGAAGATGAATGAGGTTATGATTGTGGCCTCTGTGGTCGATGTAGTCAGCGAGGGGCTGGCTGTGCCCCTCCCCCGACTGTAGGTGATGGCTGATGCCGGTAGTCTAGCAGCGGAGCGCAGATCAGTATTAATACAGGACCGCCTCTCAGTCACACAGCCGATCTCTCTGCGGTCCCCACACACCGGAAGGCAGCTCGGCAGCTGCGGACAGCCTGCGCACAGCCTCTCTCTTGTTTGCTTTGAGAGTCTATTGGCCTGAGAGTCGGTCGGTTTAGGGGAAGAGGCGAAACACCGGCAGGTGTTGACTAGCGGGGAGAAATCGCGGTGCAGACTGATGACGATGATGATGGTGAGGATGATGCATCTCTTCCCGTGCCTTTATGAATTACATCGCGTAGTGTGAAGAGGCGTAGGGGCATCTTTTTTTTCTTCATTTCTTGCCTAACTGTAATGGTGGATTTGTCGGTCGCTTCGAGGCGACGTGTCTTGACGGGAGAGCTGAATACTGCCCGTCACTGAGAGCGCATCTCAGCATCGGCCTGCAGCGCTGCGCCATGGCCTTGGATGTCCAGACTTGCGCGGTGTTTACGGTGATCGCGGTTCTGGTGCTTGTGAACGTGCTGTTGATGTTCATCCTCGGTACTCGTTAATGGATCTGCGCTTGGGGCCCGGTTCGCAGCGCACCCCACATTCACACAGGAGAGGAGAGAAAGGCAGTGCGCGTTGGTCGAGAGCGGGGACACCCGGCGCTCCATCACGGCTACGCGTTGAAATGAATGACGTTGGTACAACATAATGTATTTCTGTTATCCCCCTCCCCAATCCTTCGTTATGTCTTGTGTCCTCTCACCGTTTGTGATAGCTAGTGTTGTCTGGTGGTGGTCGTAGTTGTTGGATACAGATCTGTGATGCTGTTACCTTTTCTGTGGTGACTGGAAATTCATATCCCCCGCATATAAACATGTCCCCCCCCCCCTCTACGTCGATCTCCCTCTCTCCTCCATGTTGTATTTTGTGGAGTATGCGTATGGATTAATTTGATTCAATAATAATTCGACTTTGAGATGACAAAATGAATCTGATGGTTTGTTTTTTGAACAACAGCCTACTGCTGCGTCAGGACTTGTTTTCCTATTGTGATCCACTGTAGCCACATCCACAACATGGCAGCTAATAGCTGAGCACTGATCCCTCCACTGAAGTAAATGTGATATTTGTAGCAAATAGCGGTGCAAGTGAGAGGTTTGTGCTGCTGATCACAGACTCCGGAGGATCATTGTAATCTCAGCTGAACAGTAACTAATAGCGGGCAGGGCTAGGCCTAATAAAGGAGGGCCTCCGTCACTCCAGGTTTCCCCCATTTTAGATGCAGCTAAACTCAGCTCCCATTTCATAGCCCACAATATTCACATTTCTCCTGTTTGCAACAGTTCAATGTGGCACCTGTTTGTGAAACCCACACATTGTTACACCCCGGTCACTAAATAGCGACTAATAAAAGATTTATCAGTATATGTGCATATATTCCTCACAGATGACACGTCCTCCAAAGTGAAAAGGAACAGATGAAGATAAAAAATGCCTCTTTCCTTTTTTTTTGCCACACGCAGTGGCATAATCTAATAAAGGATAGGAGGCAGGTGTCATGAATGTTGAATGAATGTCAGAAATAGATATGCTAAAAGCCTATCCCAGAGCCGTCCATGACAGTCCTATTAATAGGGACGTTAGGCTGGCTAGGTTTTTTTTTTTGAAGATACTGTATGTGCTCTCTCACACTCAAGACTAAGTGCTGTGTGTTTCCTGTGTGCATCTAGTTAAGTGGTGGATGTTGTACTGCAGGTGTAGAAAGAAATGTTTGGCGGCCATGTATTATGAACACAGATACCTCCTCCATCACATGCCGTGGCATGTGGGCTGGTGTTTTCATCACTGTGGTACAACGCAGAAACATGCTTCCTGGCGGGGACCCCCACAGGACTGTAAACACAGCATCATAATATTGTATACTGCAGTGGTTATGGCTCAGTTGGCTAGCAGCGACAACACAATGCTACCTAACAGATGTGTGTTCACATGTAAGTACGTGAGCATGCTAAGTTGCATGTGTGTGTGAGATAGTCCGGGTGGGTGTTATCTGTAGTCCCTCTTTGAATCTGATTCGTGCACACGTCCCTAGTGTTCACACATTTGTGATCCCTCCAGGGCAGGTGCCTCCTAATAGAGTTCAGTTAAATGCTGTGCTGTCAGAAGTGTCAATGTGCGGATGGTGTGCGCGAGCGAGACAACAGTGTGTGTGTGTGTGTGTGTGTGTGTGTGTGTGTGTGAAGATGTGTGTGTATTTCTCACCAGTTTCAGGCAGAGCATCTTTGATTGGCTCCCAGACTGAGGGTATAAGTGTATTACATAACAGGGTTGGCAGACACAGGGAGGACGGACCGCGAGACTGACTCGGTGCGTCGGAAAGAGGAGCCTCTTTCTGGAATACAGCAGCTTGTTACTCGACATCAGCAGGCTCGGCTCATGCGGAGGACCACCGTCTCGGCCGCTTCCGAAAGAGATTTGATTATCATGATTGTATGAACCGGACTTCTCCATGCATACACTCTCTGAACAGTTACATGCCACAAACATGGTAAGGCTGGCTAAAGGCGAGTGTGTCCGTGTGTGTGTGTTTGCTCAGGGATGCTGTAGGTGCTTTGGTGCAGATGTGCAATGGCTGGAGATAGAGGAGGATGTTGGAATGCAGTGGAGCTGCCAGTGCAGTGAATGCTGATGTGTTGTGCTGCAAAGATGATATAAGCGAGTGAATCGGCTCTCTATTCTTACATATTTCCTTGTCGGTCTCCATGTCTATGCTTGAACGTGAAGCAGAGAGCATTGTCATACATGTCCATGTGTAGGGACAGATTCCTCTGCATTCATTTGCATTGACCCAAATACAGGTTTTGCGGCTTAAAGACGGCTGTTTCGCCCTCTGATCTTTGATGTTGTAACTGCAGTGTAACCACGATGATGACATAGGTCATTACAGCTGGTAGGCACACAGGTAATGATGAGTGTTGTTGTAAGACTTCCCTGTGTTTGCATGTACTGAGTGCCATTTGATCAAGCTAGGTATGAGGTTGTGCTAAGGCGGGAATTGGGAAGATTGATTATGTAATGCTTTTAATTTATTCAGACATGTAGAGGGAAAAAAGGGATGCAATGTATTGGAGAGGGCAGTGCTGATCTCATTAGGGAGATGGAGGGATGAGGGGAAGGAGAGAAGTGAGCAGGGAGGAACACTGGCTGTGAATGGATCTCTATCTGTCTCTCTCCCTCGCTCTGTCTGTCTGTTGCCCATATTACAGCAGATTGATGGGGACTGGAGAGATTGTGCTTGGAGTGAATGGGGCTGAAAATGGAGTGGTGCTGGAGGGGGGCAGAGAGCGGGGGGTGGATTAGGCCAAACAGACATTACAGTGAAGGAACAAGAAGCAAGACTGACCTCAGTGCCAAGGCTCATCTGTTCTTTGGGTGCTGTTTCAGGCCGAGGTCTCTTACGTCAGATGGTGACGGTCAAGTAGAACTGATTTGGCTTCCACCAGCTTTTCTTGTGTGTGTTCAAATTCCTTTTCCTTAATCAACAATGATTTTTAAAATCTTTTTGAGTACTATTCATGTACTGTTTCCATGGCAGCGTGACACATGTTTTTGCGGTAATCCTCCTCTCTTCCTGTAGTGGAGAGCTGTGAGATATAGGCTAGCTATTGTCGCCCCCAGCTCCCGGCCCTATATGATGCCTGATTGGATCAACGTACTCAGTGACACCTTTGATCTAAAACCTGCGTGCAGAGGCCTGCACTATGGACCTTTGCATTTTACATTGACATGGAAATGTTACTGGATTCTCTAATGTGATTGGTTTGTCATTTTAATATTTAATCATGCTATTGCAGTTACTCAGTGGTCACTCTTACACACACACACCTAAATTTGGAAATATTCTGGTGCATCCTGAAGTGTCCTTGCCTCATCCCATCATCTTGTCAATACCAGTGAAGCATCCTCATCTGTCGCCACGACAACGGCTGTTCATTCCCTTCCAGGCATGGACGTCCCTCCCTGTGTTCACCCCTCTGCCTTGATTCTCTGCCTTGATTGGCTTATATCCCCTGTAGCTGTCTCAGTAAGCCATCAGGGAAGTAGACTTGTCTACAGGTTGAGGGGGCAACGTAGCTGCTGAGTCTGAGAGCTTAGATCCTCGCGGGGGGTTTCGGATGAATACAAACATTCTGCTGTTTCTCATGGACGTTCTTACAAACACACTGCATCAGCACATAGGTGGAATAGCATTTTTGTGCCGAAGTGATGAGGTGCATTTTAAAAGGTTTTCCCATCCAGGGATTTCATTTTATAAGGACTGAAGGAAAAAAAGCACGACTAGCTCCATTTAGAAAATAACAGCAGCTGAATATTAATATGCGAAAGCCTTAATACAGATACAGAACTAATTTAATGTCCATCCATGTGACATCCCTGTCTCCAGGCCTTTGATAACTCCTTACCTAGAGCCTAAGCAGCTCCTGTCAGGCTTGGTTAGCGCTGGCTGCTCTGCCCACAGCCCCAGGGACTGGATGCATGGTTAGCTCGGGACTGCTGAACACTACTTTGGAGAGAACAATTGGAGCAAACAGTTGGAGCTGTGCCACAGATGCATACAGGGGTTTAATGTACACAAAGCTAAAAGTGTGGCTGCACGTGTGTGTTTGTGCTCGTCATAAGGCGAAGTTAAGTCCTCAGTGCGATGGATGGTGAGGCCGTTTGGTAGATGGATGATGTCAGATTCAGGTCCTTCTCAGGAACATTGTCCGCTGCCTCTTCTCCTTTAATGAGAACAACCTTTAGCCTCTCCAAATCCCCTGATCACCTGACAGACTGCCATGTCCTTACAGACTATTCCCAATGCATGCACATAAAATATTACTCTGCCCATGTGCATGCACGCAAGTTGTACAATTTAAACCTTTTCAGTGTCGCATAATGTCCACATTATTTATTCATAATGCTAAAATCAATAGAAAAGATTTGATGAGTCATCCTTCCATGTTTTGTCAAAGACTGTGCTGCAGATAAAATAACAAGCCCTGGTGACAGCATGAAGGAAGGGAGATTATCCCTTCACATTTGTTTGCTCCTCAGCATTTATATTACATTAACACATGTAATTATTCTAATGTCATAATGGGCCAATTACGGTCCCTGTGTGGAGACTGGTGCTGTGCTTCTGAACGCTGTGTTGTTTCTCCACTAATGGCTCTGCCTTTTTTGTGTTGTTGTATTTTGTCGTGTCGTACTGTGGTCTGTGTCGGCTATTGTGTCGTTCTATTTGCAATCCCTAAGCTGCCAGTGGGCCCTGGCTTTGAGGGTGTGTATTTGCATCCATTAGTAATCTGAGTGGGTTTAACAACAAGGATTCACACAAATCGAGGCCAAAATGAGGCTGAGTACTGAATTACAATCACTTTCAAATTTGATTTGTGTGCTGTTTTAGATCAGGTGGATCCATATTTATTGGTCAG